>NC_136063.1:1538293036-1538520654 GCF_964261635.1 Lissotriton helveticus
CTCACTCTTTCTTTCTCTCTTCCTCTCTCTCCCTCGCTCTTTCTCTCTCTCTCTCTCTCCTTTGATGGGTGGATGATGCACAATCTTATCTTGCTTTTTGTCTTGCAGGCTGTGATTCACAGATTGTTGACCCCCCCCGCCCCCCCCCCCCCCCCCCCCGAAATTGGCCACCAGCCACTTGGCGATGACTTGAGTTCCACTGAGTTAGTGCCACCAGAGGTGAGCGTGTGTGCAGCCTGCGATGATGTGTGGCCTCCATACACCATCCTGGCAATCAAGACCCGATTTGAACTGTGAGCTCGGCTGGACTGCATGTAAGCCAAAGGCAGCTGGCTCTACAGACATGACTCCTCGGCATGGTGCAGCAGGATGCGCTGGGGGCCTGTGCCACAGAATCCAGCCATAGCTGAGGGGTTTGCTTCGGCACATGGTGGCCCCTCTTGGACACATGCAGGTGGTGGAAGGTGAGCATTGAGGCTTGTTTGCGCAGCGGCAGGCAGTTACCTCTGGGCGGTGGGAGTGAATCGTGTGCTGCAGCATTGGTGCCCAGGGCGGGCAGACACCTTTGGGCGGTGGGAGTGGATGGGGTGCAGCAGCCTGGGTGCGCAAGGGCGGGCAGACACCTCTGGGCAGTGGGAGTGGATGGGGTGCAGCAGCGTGAGTGCCCAGGGACGGGACAGCAATGAAGGCGTGTGCAGTTGTATTTACTATGCCATTGCTGATTCTATACTATGTTTCAGATGAGTGAGCTTGAGGGCTGCAGTATGTCCCAGCACGTGGTTGGAGACGCACCGGTGGCGGAAAGGTGAGCATTGAGGCCTGGGTGCTCAGGGGCGGACAGTCACCTCGGGCGGTGGGAGTGGATGGTTTACAGCAGCATAGGTGCGCAGGGCGGACAGTCACCTCAGGCGGTGGGAGTGGATGGTGTGCAGCAGCCTGGGTGCGCAGGGGCGGAAAGACACCTCTGGGCAGTGTGAGTGGATGGTGTGCAGCAGCCTGGGTGTGCAGGGGCAGGCACACACCTCTGCGTGGCGGGAGTGGATGGGGTGTAGCAGCCTGGGTGCGCAGGGGCGGGCAGACACCTCTGGGCAGCGGGAGTGGATGGGGTGCAGCAATTAGAGTGAGCAGGGCGGCACGGCGATGAAGGCATGTACAGTTGTATGTACTCTGCCATTACTGATTCTATACTATGTTTCAGATGAGTGAGCTTGAGGGCTGCAGTATGTTCCGGCACATAGTTGGAGACACACGGTGGCGGAAAGGTGAGCTGTGATGGTTTTGTCCGCAGTGTCGGCACTCACCCTCCATCTCCATCTCTTCCTTTCTCTCTATCATACTCTTTCTCACTCTTTATCTCTTTCTATCTCACTTCCTCTCTCTCACACTCTTTCTCTCTGTCTTCCTCTCTCTCACTCCTTTCTTTCTCTTTCTCTCCTTTGATGGGCGCATGATGCACAATCTTATCTTGCTTTTTGTCTTGCAGGCTGGAATTCACAGATTGAAGAAGGATGACACGCTATGGCTGTACCTACTTTTATTTTGTTGTTTTGTGTAAATAAAATCTTTTATATGTAAATTCATATATGACTGTGATTCTCTTTTGTCCAACCTCACATGGTTCTTCATTGTTATAACTGTGCAACATCAGCCGATTTGTTACGTTCCAGATTTCAGAAGGTTGTTGTCACATTTGTTTGCAGGAGGGGGGTCATGGGAGATGGCGGACAAGAGGGGGGTGGCGGGGCACTCTTGGGTGTCCAAGCTGCATGATCGTAGGCTCAATGGCATCTGTTGGCGTTCAGATGGGGCTGTGGGCTCTGCTCCCTTTCATATTGCAGGTTGTAGTCCGACTTTACACCAGGTCAGAGCAGGTGTAAACTTCCTGGTGCTAACGCACCTTATCGCCTATTTAGTGTTCTCTTCGCCAAACTTGCTGGTCGTTGAGAATGTTGTGAAGTGGTGTGTTCGCTGCTTTTTGCACGGAACGCCTACTCTGCATCTCATTAGCGATATTTGCCGGAGTCATTTGTGACGATGTTTGTTGAGGCTGCTATTGCTGGTAAACTGGTGATAGGGGCTGTTTGCACCAGCTTGTGAATGGTGCATTAAATGTATCACCATTTTGACTGTGATGAAGTGCCATTAACTCGGCGATGTGTCTTTGAGAATATGCCGCTCTGTGTTTTAACACCTAAGAAGTACTCGAGTGCCGCGCTGAGAACCGCGCCCTCTTCGTATTCACACTAGGGGCCGCGCTGAAAGCCGCACACCGTCTGTGTTCACACTAGAGAGCTGCGCACCCATCGCGTTCAGACTAGGAGGGCGCCGCTGAAAGCCGAGCTAGAGATGCCACTCCAAATTGTTTTGAAAAAAAAAATTCACTTTCATTAAGTTACATACGCCTCGGGGACCCCATCACACAAGGCATTCACACATCTACATATTTCTTTTTTTTTTTAAACCATGTTTATTGGCATTTTTTCCCAACAAAACAAGAAATAAAAAACTGAACGTTGCAGTCAATTCGTGCATTAAAGTGCAATTTACAGTGTCCCCACCCTCGCCGTCCCCCCTCCCAGCCATCCCCCCTCAAAACACCCAATTCACAAATACACGCGGACCCCATTTGGAAGTCCCAAGTGAACCTCAGCCGTTCAATTTTACAGTGCATCTCCGGTGTTTTGCATGTATCTCTAGCCGCGTATCCTTACAGTCCGGCATCCAGGCCATGATATTGTCTCCATTTCCCCCACACTTTTCTAAATTTCCTGGGGCATCCGCGTGCCTTATACGTAACCCTCTCAGCCGCGATATACATGTCCAAGCCCTCCCTCCATTCCACAAGACGTGGCAGTACTTGTGCACCCCAATACTTGGCAATGTCTCTCTTGGCCACTACGAGGGCCAACACAAGGAAGATCAGCTGATGTCTCGGGAGGTCCACATCATTCGTCATGCCCAGTAGTGCCAGCTTGGGGTCAACCTGCAATTGAGTCTCTAGTACTTCAGACAATTCCATTAATACTTCTGACCAATACCGCTGTATTCTAGGGCACAACCATAGTACATGAAAGAAATCCCCTCTGGGGTCCTGACATCTCAAGCAAGTAGCATCCTCTGCCCTCCCCATCCTATGGAGCTTCACCCTGTCAAAATATGTTCTATGTAGCACATTAAATTGAATGAGGCGGAGCCGGGATTTAACTGCCACTTCCCTCGGATGCGTTAAGCACAATTCCCAGTCTATGTCTTCCATGCTCCCCACTTCCGCCTCCCACTGGTGTCTCAGCCTGTCCAGGTTTCCCAGCATGTTATTTGTGAGGGTCTTGTACGTCAGAGAGACCGCTTTCTGGAGAACCTGTTCCTGTAGGAGCCTGCCCTCAAGCGGGGCGAAGTCCGCCAGATCAGCTGTGTCTACATTCTGGGCTCTCCATGCATGTTGTAATCTGATATATTTGTATCTCTGTGTGGGGTGTAGGCCGAACTCCGCAGCTAGGGCCGAGAATGTTTTCAGTTGCCCTTTGGCCAGGATATCTCCCAGAGTGGAGATCCCTATGTCATCCCACCTCTTGTATCCTGTCAGTTTATGGAGCTCCTTCAGCCATGCGCAGTGCCAGATCGGTGTTTGTTTCGTTGGTTTCCTGTCCCACCCCATACGTTTTGTGGACGCCTTCCATGCCCTTATGGTAATGTCAGTAGCCGGTAAGAGGCATTTCCGGTCTCCCCCTCCATAGAAATAGGAAAGGATGTGTCTGGGTGCCAATTTATGACGTTCTAACGCGTAGGTGGGGTGATCCGCCTGCGCATGCATCCACTCATTGATCGGGGTCAGGTGTTCCGCCCAGTAGTATGCCTCTAGGTTTGGAAGCGAGATCCCCCCGCTATATTGGTGTCTCTGCAAGATGGTCAGGGCCACCCTGGGCTGTTTCCCCAACCACAGGAAGGACCGGAGGTCCGCATGGATCTTAGGGAAGACTGTCGGGGGGAGGGGGTAGTACTCATTTTGGAGTGCGTACAGGTACTTGGGCAGAATCACCATCTTATACATTGCCGCCCGGCCCAGGAGGGTGAGCGGGAGTAGCCTCCAGCGGTCCATGTCTGCTACCGAATTCACCATGATTCGCTCAACATTGCGGGTGTAAGAAACATGTTTGTCTAGGGTAAGGTAGAACCCCAGGTATTGGAATCCCTCAGTCATTGTCAGCAGCCGACCCGGCAGGTCCAGCCACTCCCCTTTCCCTGCGGGGTCGTACAGGACCGACTTGTGCCAATTTATGCTATACCCGGCATGGCCCCCGTAACGCTCCAATTCGTGGAACAGCTGCGGGATTGACGTCTCCGGATGGGTGACATACAGGAGAACATCGTCCGCATAGAGGGAGATTTTTTCCTCGGTCATGTCGTCTTCGGTCAGTTGAAAACCCCTAATGGTCGGGTTCTGTCAAATTTTGGCCGCCAGGACCTCTATCGTTAGGGCAAATAAGAGCGGGGAGAGGGGGCACCCCTGTCTGGTCCCACGTCGTATTGGGAATTCCCGCGAGAGGACTCCATTCACTCTCACCCTGGCCCTTGGTTCCGTGTACAGGAGTTGCACCCATGTCAGGAATATCAGCCCAAAACCGAATTTCCGCAGGACTCCCTCCAGAAAAGGCCAATGCACCGCGTCAAATGCCTTTTCCGCATCCAGGGATTGGAACCAGTGCGGATCCTCCCTGTCCTTGACTTCCTGCAGCCAGTTATGGGTGCGCCTCAGATTCAGTCTCGTGGCCCTGTCAGGTATGAACCCTGTTTGGTCAAGGTGTATCAGCTGGGATATCACCCGCCTTACTCTCATCGCTAGAATGGTGGCCAGTATCTTTGTTTCCAGGTTTAATAATGAGATTGGACGATAAGACTCACAAAGCTCTTTCGGTTTGCCGTCTTTGTGAATGGGGACAATGGTAGCCATAGTCAGGTCGGGAGGGAGTCTACCTTCCTGGAAGGCATCCTCATATAGTCCCTTTAAGTGTTGCACTAGGAGGTCGGCCGTTCACACATCTACATATTAGTATTTTTTTTAAAGGGGAGGGGGCCCGTGGCCCCCCTCCCAGACCACTTCTGGCCCCGGGGACCCCATCCCCCGGGGCCTGGCCTCTCCGTTGGGGACGTGGGGGGAGCCCCAATGTCCCCATGGCCCGCCGCATCCAGCACTCCAGGAGGGGGGCCATGCTGCCCCCTCCCTCTATAATTTACACACCCCGAGGAGGAGGCGGTATAATTATACGATTGCCCCCGGGACCTGGCGCACCTGTAGGCTCATTTAAATGAAGTGGGGGTGCCTCCGCTTCATTAAAAAAAAAAAACAAGTCCGGATTCGTGCACCCAGGTGCATTCAGACGTGTTTCAAAAAATAAAAAATACAAATCCTTTTGGGACCCCCTGAGCAGCCCTAGGGGTGCCAGGGTGTTTCTACCCTGCCCCCTTATCTTGACTTTTGACTTTGATTTACTATTTTCTTGTTACTACGTTCTATCGAGTCACAAGATGGCTGCCAACACTTCCTGGTTTGGAGTGTTGGCAGCCAATCACAGGTAAGCTCATGGTCGGGAGGGTTTGCGAACCCACTGCGTCCCTAGATATCAAAACTTTTATTTTTTTTATTTCTCTGCAACTACTGAACGGATTTATACCGCTTTCTTAACAAAGCGCTACCTTTTTGCTAAATTTGATGTAATACCGTTCAGCAGTTCGGGCTGTAGCAGTGTCTAAGGTTTCCTATGGAAAATAACATGGGGAAAACACATTTTAGGACCCCCCTTTTTTCTTGGCCCCCGCTTGGCAAATCACCCCGAAGCTTTCAACACAGGAGCTGACCTGAGCTGATCACAAGTTTTGAAAATTTCGTGAAGATTCCTCAACTGGCGCCAAGTTGAGAAAACAAAAAACGCTTTTCCTATGTAAACAGGTCCTAACTATAACTACCTTCTGGCGACCGCCAGTAGGTAATATATATATATTTTTTAATAACGTACTAAGAATTTATCTATAATTTTTTAACAGTAGGTGGCAGTGTTCAACTGTGACAGTATTTTTCAGTAACAGCGTTGTTAAAGTATGTGTGATAGTAGATTAAGTATTTAAGGTGTTTCAAATGTGAGTGAATGTAAATGCGTGGTAGAGGTATGTGTTGTTAAATCACAATATAAAAACGTGTGTGGTGAATAAAGGCGTGACAGTGTCATACAACCTTACATTACACGTCACATTCATTTTTATGTTTTTTTAGACATGGGTAGATTAAGTGGTTTGCCCATAATCACAGGATGTTGATGAGCCAACGCTGAGAATCATACCTAGTTCCCCTGCTCCAAAGTCGGCAGCTCTAGATGTAAATCCACATCCTCTCTCCTAAATCACTTAGCAATCACACATTGCACCTATTTCATGCTCAATAGTCACTATCACAGGCATGACAAAAAATAAATATCACTTATCATATGCACTTAGCAGATGTCACGTAACACAGGAACATTACAGCAATTCTCAACCACGACACATATGCACACAAGGACAGATACCACATAGATCATTAAAGGATAGCACAACATGCATACATATATTCCAGAGGCACACACATAACCACAACATAAATATACCAGAATCAAACTAAAGAGGACACGCCCACTACTTATCAAGTATATGCTCACTTACACAGCACACTGCAATTCCTGTATTATTGTGTGGAACTTACATACATAATATTTACACATACATAACACACATGCAAATAGATCACAGACACACACACTCACTCACTACATATCACACAAATATCTCCATATTCACAGAAACTCTCACACGTGTCACATACATACACCCACACACAAAAACATAGGCACGCTCACACACACACTAATATTTATTCTGGAGAGGCTGTCAAAGAAGATGCCAAGTCTGCTGAAGGACAGTATGTGAGGCATGTTTACAGTGGGACTCTGAGCATTACTTAATCAATGAAGTCTGGGCTACACTGTGACTCTCTAATTAGAATGGAGGTCTAAACTTATAGTCGGTATGCCATTTAAAGCTCTCACCCTGTCCTGCTTAGCCTGCCACTCCCTCTCTGCCACGCAACAAAAAAACTTTGGCAAAGCCACATAACGCTTGCATATGCGAGAGAATTTTGGCTTTGTCAATGTTTTTTTAACCATACTGTGCAACTTGACCGAAAGTAAAGTCTTTACCAAGTCATAGCACTTTTTTTTTAACTTTCTGCCATGCTGTACAACATGGCTAAAAAAACTTTGCTAAAGACCATGGATCCTTGCATAGGTGAAACATATTGGCTTTGCCAAAGCTTGTTCTATAAAAACAAATATTGCATTGAATAAACATTTATTGCTGCTTTTGAAGTATTTTGAGTTTTGAGCCTGTTTTCACCTCTGCATCTACCTCACCCCGAGAAGCCTTGGATTGCTCAACCCATGCTACTGCTAAGAGTGAAGTGCTGAAGGGGAACTTGGCACGGCTGCTCAGGACCAAAAGTATGTCAGGCCTGTGACATCAAAAGTAAAAGACTTCAGCCCCCATGGTTGGGCCCCTATAGCTCCTGCATGCCCTGTGGCCCAATGTAAGTGGGATGGGTGGAAAAAGAATCTCTGAGGCTTAATGTGCGGCTCAATTGTGCCGTGATTTATTGTGAAGTGAGATAAACTAAACAAAACAGAATGTCACAGTCTGGATTTTTCTCTCCTTCTTGGTGTTTTCCTTCTCTTCTTCTAGCATTTCAGCGAAGAGATGACCCTGGGGTACCAAGAGAGGAAGATGAAGAAGGCGGTAAGTATGACTGTTAGGAGATTCCAAGATCTACAAAGTGATATCCTTCATCATCCCCGGGAGTACAGAGGAATTAAGTGCAAAAACGAGTGCATCAAAAGAACACCATATGAAAAACAAATTCACTCAGTGCCCCAAGAGTAAAACACACATACTGCAACAATGGCCGATGTGGGTGATCTTAAAAAGAAATAAATATCCGGTGGAACTTGCATTAGGGTGGTTCGACATACGTTGGCACCAAACAACAACCGAGAATACCCCGTGAGCCCCTAGCAGAACCCTCCCCCTCCCTTCACTCCTTCTCCAGTCCTTGGTCACATACCGGGGTGCCGCAGGCTTGAGTGCGTCCTCCGGGGGGGATCCACCAGTCTTCGGACCAGCTTTCCAGATCCTCGTCAGCGTCCTCTTCTTCCCTCACGGTGACAGCTCCGCTTCTAGGCTGTTCTTCCTCGTGCTCCGGTGTGGCTCGACTCTTCTCTTCTTCGATGAGAGTCCTCAGCGTCCATCCTGCAGCAGGGCTCCGTCTGTCCTCGCCTTCCTCAGCGTCTTTCGGGTTCCCCTTATGAGGCGGTCGCTTTGCCCCTCTTTTCGTCAGCCATTGCTCCCATTGGCTATTGTTCTCCAAAGGTCGGTCCTTTCCCTGCACAAGAAAGATGTCCAGGTGTAGTGTAGTTCCGATATTCCCGATAGGCTCTGCGCTTTGGAATAACATAAACGATAGTTTAGACGTAGGACTGAGGTCGAATAGGTCTCTATTGAATATGTTAGACTTAATTATGAATGCCAGCTAGCTCAGAGGTCACTAGAAACTTTCTCGAGTAAACAGGAAGGCGTTAGCTTTCCTGAGACAAGAAGGGATTAGTTTCTGACAACCGCATAAACATGACAACTTTGCTCCCTCCAGAATAAGGAGTATATCTCCAGAGTCGCGGAAACAATAGATAACTATTTCACTCAGTCAATCGTGCATGCTTAGTTTCACCAGAAGCGCAGAGAAATAGAGAGACGGGCGTTTTCAATAAAAGTGGTTATTTATTGAACAGTCTTCTTTCTCATGCAAGAGAAGTGAGTTGCCACAATTGCAATACTTGTCATAAAGTAAAGTGTGTACAGTAAAAGGAGTATTATGAAATAATACTGTAAAAGCATGGTACAGTTTCTAAACCATACCGTGTTTAAAATAGATAAAATATATACATACATAAAATCATTGACTAAACGTACTCAACTGGTGCTTCTAAGATACGCCTACCCCGGTGTACCTAACCTAAGCCTAGTACCTGGGAAGGAGTAAGTGAGCTGCAGTTTAAGTTAAGTTCGTTTTTGCCAAGAATCAGAATTAGGAATTCTCTAAGGATCTAATCAGCTCCGTACCTTGGTTATAGAATGAAGGAGGTCTTGTATCTCTTTCTCAGGACTCGATCTCCCAGCAACCCACAAGGGTGACTAGAAACCCTGGAGCTGGATTTCTCCGCAGGAGAAAAGACAGCGTCTTTCTCAGTGTGTCAATGGGAGGGTCTTTTTATTAAACGTAAATAACAACAAGGCAAAAAATCAGTACAATAGGATATAGCCCGAACGAGGAAGGAAAAGCAAAAAATCATACGGTAAAGTTTATAAATTATATCTGGGAGAGGACGCAGGGGAGAGACGAGTTCCAAGGCAATTAATCAGTCTATATTACGGGAATGGTGGGTCAGGGGGAAAGCCGGACCTCAGGGACATCCGGAAGAGGAGGAGTGCAAATATCCCCACGGTAAGTGGTCCAATGACCCCAGACCTTACCCCACTTCCTGGGTCGCCCCCGCGCCACATAAATTGTCTTCTCCCTAAACATGCACCAATCCATGTTTTCCATCCAGGCCTCAACCGTGGGTGGCCTCTGGGAGTCCCACAGCTGTGCTATGTCTCTCTTAGCAACCATATTTCCCAGGGTTGCCCACTGTGTCTGTGCGACATTATAATCAGTTGGTTCCCACACATTCAGGAGACAACGTCTATCTTCAGGTTGTAGAGCAACACCAGTAACCTCTCCCATCTTATTATGCACCCCGATCCAGAAGGCAGCAACCACGGGACACTCCCAAATTATATGCAAAAAAGTCCAGAGCAACCCACAACCACGCTTACAAAGACCATCTGTAGAGTAACCCATTCTAATCAAGCGGGGACCAGTCACATAGACTCTGTGTAGAATTTTAAGTTGCACCAACCGGAGCCGGGCCGGGATCGCGACCTCCTTAGGAGAAGAGATCGCGGATTGCCAGTCCTCGTCGTCTAATTCAAGACCGTCTTGGGTCCAAACGTCTCGGAGGAGCACTAACAGGTCAGTTCTACCATTGATTAGCTTTTTATATATCAAAGAGATAGTGCTATCCGGCACATGACCATCTAGTATTCTATCCTCTAGCGGAGAGTATTCCGGGATACTAGTACTCTCGGGAAAAACCGACCGCAAAGCATGATGGACCTGGGCATATCGAAAATATTCCATACTACTAAGTTGGAACTCTACTTGCATTTCCTCAAAAGTTTTAAACTTGCCTTTGACCCAGAGGTCACTCACCCTACTGATCCCAATCATAACCCATTTCTCAAATCCTTTCGTTTTCCACAAGCTACCCAGCTTCTCGGAAGCAAAAAGTGGGGTCACCCGGGTCAGTCGACCTTTCCAACCCATCGCACTGTTTGCGCAGTTCCATATCCGTACTGCAATCTTTGTGGGTCCCGAGAGTCTCCCGTCATCTAGCCTGGAGTAAAGCACTCTATAATAATCTCCCCCGGCAACAACCACCTATCCATTGCAAAAGCGGGGTTCAACCCGGGGCCATATATACCATGATTAATGGCCCCCAATTGAGACGCCCAGTAGTATCGCTTAATGTCGGGGAAAGCAATACCGCCGTCGTACCATGGTAGCGTCAGCTTGGCAAGGGCGATACGCGAACGCCCGTCCCAAATCAACTTCCTCTGGAGACTCTCAATAGCCAGAAAATAATTTGCGGGGATTACATCAAAGGTATTATGAAGAGCATATAGAAAGCGTGGCAATGACATCATCTTAAAAAGCGCCGCACGGCCGAGTGGTGAATGCGGTAGTTTGCACCAGCGCACCACATCCAGTTTCAACCGGTTCAGCGGTGGGAGCAAATTCTGTTCATATCGGACAGTCGGGTTCAGCGACACGTATATCCCAAGATACTTAAAACCCACGTGTGCAACCTGGATGGGACAATCGCGCGGCAAAAGAGGGACTTCACCCGAAAGGACATATAAATAAGATTTAGTCCAGTTAATTACTAAGCCGGAATTTTTACCAAAAGAGGTAAGGGCATCAAACAAAACTATTAACGACTTCCGGGGTGACGTCAAGTACAACAGTATGTCGTCCGCATAGAGCGAAATCCGGTCTTCAAAGTCTGGGGCCCACTGAATACCCTTCATCGATGGTTCCCATCTAATCCATGCAGCTAGGGGCTCAAGAGCAAGGGCAAACAAGAGTGGAGACAATGGACAACCCTGTCTTGTACCTCTTCCAAGAACGAAAGGCGTGGAAACCCGACCATTTACCACCACCTGAGCCAATGGATCTTTATAAAGAAGCTTGACTCAGCTAATAAAGCCAGGACCAAAACCGAACTTAGCCAGTACGGCCCACAAATATGGCCACTCAACAGTATCAAAGGCCATCATGGCGTCTAAGGAGGCCAAGATGGCCGGCTCACGCAACGACGAAGTCCTCGCGAGAACGCCATGCAACCGTCGCAGATTCATAGCCGTATTTCAATGAGGAATGAAGCCGGATTGGTCCAGATGAACCAAGTCACCAATCAACTTAATTATACGATTAGCTAACAATTTAGCAAGGATTTTGGGCTCTGCATTAAGGAATGATATCGGCCTATAAGAGGCACAGCGGTCCCTTGGCTTCCCTTCCTTGTGAATCACCACTATGGTCGCAAGACGCTGATCACGGGGAGGAAAGCCCATGTCCCGTGATTCCAAGAACATGTCACGAAGATACGGCGCTACTGTATCGGGGTGCAGTTTATAAAGTTCAATGGGAAGACCATTAGGGCCCATCGCTTTTCCGAACGAATGGAGCGTATGGCAAAAGCCACTTCATCTGCGGTTATTACAGCATCCAGCAACTCTTTATCGGAGTCAGATAAACTGGGCAGTGCTATATCTCGCAACAAGAAATGGGAGTCTTCCTCCGGTCTATCCGACACGGGGGAATACACTTCCTGGAAATGCTCCGCAAAACTCTGGACAATCACCTCAGGATCAGTCACACGCATACCATTCACTCTCTCAATCACGGGAACCACGCGACTAGCCCTCTCTTTTTTTGTCCAACCATGCTATCAGCTTGCCGGCTTTATTCCCGACATCACACAATCGCCCCTGTTGTTCCCTGCCCATGACTTTCGCGGCATCTGTAACCAGTGACCTGTAGTCAAGTTGTTTAAGACGCAATACATGCATCTTCTCACGGGTGACGCCCTGTTCCAGAGTACGTTCCAATTCGGTGATCTCTGTCTCTAGTCTAACCACCTCCTCATTCCTACTCTTCTTCGTGCCAGCTATCAGTGACAACGCCTGGCCTCTGATGACCGTCTTAAAGGCCTCCCAGAGCGACACCGCGGAAGACACAGATCCCTGATTTTCAACAAAGTAGTGGTTGAGGGATTTAATCAACGCCGCATGGGTCTTAGGGGTACGGAGATACCACGGATTAATTGGGGCTACCCGACCCTCTGCACCTACACGCAACTCCATCCGAAGCCACAAAGGGGAGTGGTCGGCTATTCCCCGAGCTAGGTGTCGAACCTTAGTAACCGAGGGGGCATGCGCCGCTGGCATCAAGATGTAATCAATCCTGGAAAGGCTACCGTGTGCACCCGAGTGGAAAGTGTATTGGTTCTGGACCGGGTGCTGCAATCTCCAGCAGTCCACCAACACCAGTGTGTCTATTAAACCATTAAGCCAATTCTGCGACCCTGCAAGGTCCCTGGGTGGGTGTCGATCCTCCCTACCAGAAACAACTGAATTAAAATCTCCGCCCACAATCAAAATTCCTTCAGGAAGCCCCAATAGTACCCGTCCCAGGTCTGCAAAGGTGGTCGACTGCAGACCAGGGGGGACATACTCTGAGAGTAAGGATATAATACTACCCTCCAACCGTCCCGTGATAGCTACATAGCGCCCTCTATCGTCTAAAAGTGTAGCATCAATTGCTAAGGGAAGAGAATTCCTAATTAGAATACCCACCCCCCTGGATCCAGAGGAGAACCCCGCATGGTCGACCAGGCGATATCCTCTCCGGTTCATGGCATGATAAGTATTACCAATCAAATGCGTTTCCTGTAACAGTACGACATCAGGAGAAAGTCGCTTCAACAGTTGCAACACAACCCCTCGCTTTATCCTGTCCCCCAACCCATTCACATTCCAACTCAGTAGTTTCAATCCCCTACCCCCATCCCGAAAGGGAAAGCGGATCCAACCCTCCCCGGAACTCAGCATCCAAATCCATTGACAGAACAATATGTTGCCTTGCACTAAACCAAAACACACCCATGCAAACAGCCCCCCACCCACAAACCAGAAACCCGTTACAAATCCCACCACCCTGCACCCCTGCATAAGACTAAATAGCCACCCCAACTTGCAGTGTGCCTGTTGCCCTAACATCAAACTAGTCTACAAAAAGAAACCCTAGAGGAGGAAAGAGTCCCATCCATCGCCCAGCAACCTCCGGGTATGTATATCAAATCATACAATAGAAGTCATCGAACCATAGTCAGAGTTATCAATGGAGGTCAAAGATCTGAAACCATGCTCCTATTCCTGCTCCGTCGGACCACCCTCTGCTGCTCCAGAATGCTCCTCCCGGCCACGCCGGTGCTGCAAAGTGTCAAGCCATTCCCCAACCATCTCTGGACGATCAAAAAAGTACGTTCGTTCCTCGAATTCAACGCGCAGCCTGGCTGGAAAAAGCATTGCGTATCTCAGTTCCATGTCCCTCAGTCGACGTTTGACGCCCAGAAACCCGAGTCTTTGCTTTTGGACAGCCTGTGTAAAGTTCGGGTAGAAACTCACAGTGGTATTTTCATATTTCGTGGGTCCATTCGTCCGCGAAGCCTGCAGGATAGCGTCTCTGTCCCTGAAATGAAAGATTCTGGCGATAAGAGGTCGCGGCGGGGCACCCACCTTTGGTTTATCACCCGCTATTCTGTGTGCTCTTTCAACCGCAAATAACTTGCTCAGCCCCTTAGGAGCTAGGTGCTTGGTGATGAGATCTTCCACAAAAAGACCAGCTGCCGGATCCTCAGATTTTTCCGGGACCCCTATAATGCGTACGTTGTTACGCCGAGCCCTGCTTTCAAAGTCCTCCAACCGGCGGGCAAAAAAGTCATTATAGGTCCTCAGATTGCGGACCTCCGTCTGTAGGTCGGACACATCACCCGTAAGGTTGGAAGTTTTCAAATCCAACGATTTGACATTTTCGTTGGTTTTCGATAAATTTGTACGAATCAAATTAACATCAATCGCCACGGTGTCCAGCTTGTGGGCGAGAGTCTCAAATTGTTGGCCGATGGAAGCCTTCATCCCCTCAATGGCACCTATGACGTCTTGCAAGGTCAATTCTGCCGATGAGGCCGGGTCCTCCCTAGTCACAAAAGATGGCGGGGTATTGCTTTAACCCCACCACAGCGGCAACAGCCTCATTTTTAATTGTGCCAATGCTTCCATTATTTTCTATTAATCCTTTTTCTTATGTCCTGTTTCAATCCTTTATACGCTGCGCAATCGTTTTTCTTTAGCCATCTTTCTTTAAACTCTTTATCATGCAAGTTAGCTGCCAATTTTCAAATTTTCACATGTAATGGCGGGCCATCCGAACCTCTCAACCAAAAACACGACTGAAGCCTGGTTCCATTCAAGCAGTTTATTTATCCAATTCATTTCTGTGAATAGAAATAGGTACAAAAGTGCGTGAAAGAGGATGAGGAGAGTTAACGTGGAGGGAGAACGCTGTGGATATCGTGTAGACCTGCAGGGAGAGTGCAGCAACCTTTGTTAGTATGTTTTTCTTGGGTAAACAATTTAAGGGAACGATGTTAAACAGATGCATTCGATTGAAACAGGGTACCTGAGAAAGTGTAACATGAAGGATGTTTTTACTCATATGTTTAACGTGTAGCACATAATAAGAATGTTTCCTTTTTTTAAAACATGAGAGTTCGTGGTGCAAAGTATGGGTTGCTAATAAGAGTGTTATTGTCATTTACAGTATGTTCCCTGATGAAGGACCCAGAAAGGGTCCGAAATGCATTGGATAAATAAACTGCTTGAATGGAACCAGGCTTCAGTCGTGTTTTTGGTTGAGAGGTTCGGATGGCCCGCCATTACATGTGAAAATTTGAAAATTGGCAGCTAACTTGCATGATAAAGAGTTTAAAGAAAGATGACTAAAGAAAAACGATTGCGCAGCGTATAAAGGATTGAAACAGGACATAAGAAAAAGGATTAATAGAAAATAATGGAAGCATTGGCACAATTAAAAATTAGGCTGTTGCCGCTGTGGTGGGGTTAAAGCAATACCCCGCCATCTTTTGTGTTTATGTAGTACACGTGCAGTGGGCTAGGCACGAATCAGCGAGCACGCCATTTATTGAAATAATGGTTGAAAAAATCACAATAAACATGGGCTTGAAAAACGGCGTGCGACCCGTTCTCTTACATGTTGTCGAAATTTAGCCCCAAAGGGTCAGCACCCAGCGAAGAGATGAATTGCATTGACAGGCATGGGGAAGAAAAGCACCGAGCTCTTCATGCAAGTTAGAACATCGTGGTTCACCCAGCAAGTTTGTTTTAAACGAGTCAGTGGCAAATATGTAACCTATGGATATTTGATTAATTCACCATGGACAGATCTGTTAATCAATTTATTTTGTTTTTTATCAGTTTTGTTTATCGCACATATGATATAATTTTTAGCTGCAGAGGCTTTATACCACTGCGATTGTAAAATTCACGTTGCTAGAAGGATTATGGGGAAGGTAGTTGTTGTAAGATTGTTTATTCAGGTGTGGATGGTGGGTTTAAAGGAAGGGGCGGGTCTCAGTCACGAGCGCGGGAGTTCACAGCTTAAAAGGATGGAGAATAATTTAGCAAGGAGAGCGTCCGTTTCCAATGAGGGAAGGTAGATGTTGTCAGCTAAGCAGGTATGTTTAAAAGAAAGACGGGTGTGATCAAGATGGGGGCGGTTAAGGTGTAAGACAGCATTTGAACAGACGATTGATGGTGGGGTTATGTAAAGTTTCTGTGAATAGAAATAGGTACCAAAGTGCGTGAAAGAGGATGAGGAGAGTTAACGTGGAGGGAGAACGCTGTGGATATCGTGTAGACCTGCAGGGAGAGTGCAGAAACCTTTGTTAGTATGTTTTTCTTGGGTAAACAATTTAAGGGAACGATGTTAAACAGATGCATTCGATTGAAACAGGGTACCTGAGAAAGTGTAACATGAAGGATGTTTTTACTCATATGTTTAACGTGTAGCACATAATAAGAATGTTTCCTTTTTTTAAAACATGAGAGTTCGTGGTGCAAAGTATGGGTTGCTAATAAGAGTGTTATTGTCATTTACAGTATGTTCCCTGACGAAGGACCCAGAAAGGGTCCGAAATGCATTGGATAAATAAACTGCTTGAATGGAACCAGGCTTCAGTCGTGTTTTTGGTTGAGAGGTTCGGATGGCCCGCCATTACATGTGAAAATTTGAAAATTGGCAGCTAACTTGCATGATAAAGAGTTTAAAGAAAGATGACTAAAGAAAAACGATTGCGCAGCGTATAAAGGATTGAAACAGGACATAAGAAAAAGGATTAATAGAAAATAATGGAAGCATTGGCACAATTAAAAATGAGGCTGTTGCCGCTGTGGTGGGGTTAAAGCAATACCCCGCCATCTTTTGTGTTTATGTAGTACACGTGCAGTGGGCTAGGCACGAATCAGCGAGCACGCCATTTATTGAAATAATGGTTGAAAAAATCACAATAAACATGGGCTTGAAAAACGGCGTGCGACCCGTTCTCTTACACGGGTCCTCCCTAGTACCATCCAGTGATCTACTCGGTCCACCAGGGGATCCTTTAGCTTGAGCGTAGCGATCCATATTGTTTGCCTGGGTGTAGCCACCTCGCCGGGCGATCTTGGATTTTTGCTTGTCACCATCAGGCTTAGCCGCCATCATGGACAGGAAGACTCTCAAGAGCAGTGGGCAACGAAAGAAAATGGCCACACCGGGAACTGCAATCCAACCGACAGCGGCAATCAGAGGGCACGGTACGTCTGGGTCCAGAGCACACAGTCGGAGCAGCCCCTACGATCGCTAAGCAGTCGAGTAGCTTCCGCTAGTAGTAGACTAGCTCTCAAGTAGGATCAGATAGAGGCCTCGAAAACGAAAGTGAAAGTCAGATCAGTGCCTCCTCAGGCCGCTGTTGTTCAACTACAGCCCGGGCATCACACCAACTCGAGCTCCGGGCAATTCCGAGGGGAAGGCCGCAATATTCAAGTTGATGTTATTCCGTCTCCTGAAGTTCGATTCAAATTCGGACAACGGTGTCCGCCTCAGCTACGGCTCTTCTTCAATAACCCGTCAATGTGATCAGGATAATTTACAGGATAGATGCGGGAGGTTGCGAGGGACTCGGGAGCCCTGTGCTCACGCGGACATCTTGGTTACGCGCGAAACTCCTCCCCCATACTGTACATTTTCAAGCAGTTGTAACATTCAGATAATGCATATATGGTACGCTGGCTGAATGATTTGCAAAAATTACATTTATGAAATGGCTCTAAATACAGAAGAGAAGGTCGAGACCATTTCATCACATATTTATACAAGATTGTACATGTGCTAGAGGCTGAATCAAAATATTGTCTCTAGAGTTTCAAAACAGAAATCTTGTTCACTAAGAATAGTTCTACTTTAAGCAGAGTACCATGTGCCCAAAAAAAAAAGGGAAATATTTTGGGAACGGGAAAAGAATTTCGCTTTCAGGGCAAAAAATAGTTCCAATAGTTTTTTAGGAGTTCTGTTTATCAAAACTGAAGGCTGAATTCAGAGTTCAGGGAACGCTGTGTGGCCATGTTTTCAAAAGTTATTCAAAAATTATTCTCGTTGCTAGGAGAGAACATTAACTCAGATAGGCTGGCAAAGAATTTGTCTACAACAGTAGGTGAAAGTTGGACCAAGTCTAAAAAAGTAGAAATAGTGCATATGTGAGACCCATTGCTATCATCGATGTCTGGATCAGCAATGCTCACACAAGGTTGTACCTGTGTGCCGCTTTCATCTTGTACCTCACCGCCACCTAATCGAAATGGTGAGGTCTCAATGAATGCCGTCATCAGAATAGGTAACCACTGGGGACGACACGTTGCATGAGCCGTTACCGAACCAAGCAAAGTATCGATATCCATAGGTACTGCTGATGATAGTCTAAGACAGACGTCCAACACGCATTCTTCTCCGCATAGCAGGCATCGTAGAACAGGTAAGATGCAATCTTGCCAGATTGGTCTGAATGAAAGAAATCCGATAGTATTCATTTCTCTTAGCTTCGCCAAGCTGAGGACCTTAGTAATCCTTTCTCGGTATCTCTTTGCTAGGATCGTTTCTTCCATTGTTGCCTGGGTTTTGTCTGTGACTTGACTTGCCATATCGGAGCAGAAGGAACAAAAATAAAATTCCTGCTACACACCAAGATGAGAGGCAGGCTGCCGAACAAAGAGTGCACGAAATTCGGGAAGATGCTCAGGACTGCTTCAAAGGGTGCTAACAGTCCCGAAAAAATTGTCTTAAATACATGTGCGATGCCACTGGTATCTGACATGTTTAAAATTTGACCTAACATTTCTAAAAAATGCACGGGGCAATTTGTCGATAGTAGTGTGTGTATCTCTGCCGCTGTCCTTGCAACTTGCAGATCATACGTCTCTTTGGACGAGGTTAAAGGCACAGTTGTCTGTAAAAGAATAGACTTAATTCTGCTTAAAGTATCAATTCGAATTGAAGAGATATTCAGAGAAGGCCATATTGCTGCCTCCTTGTCTGGTTTGCTGTTTGGATACAATACTTGCATACAGCAAATGACCCTGGAAGTAACGCTCACGAGATAGGCTAATCCTGGCACCATGCCACAACAGCTGTGGTCATTTATTACAACGTAGCTGCCGTTGGAAAGCTGTCTGTAAAAAGGCTCTATCTGTGTTGTAGGAGTGCCATGCAGATGACATGAAAGGTTATTTGATGAACCTTCGCAGGCTCCATGCAAGTTAATACCTTGACACAGAAGTGTACCGCTTAGTGAATTTTTACAGTTGTTACCACAAAGAAATACCTCTTTTTTCCCTTCACTGTAACATCTATGTGTATAAGATAGATTCCAGGTCGACTTGATGTATCCTTTACCCAACCTTTCATACAGGCCTGCTGGTATATACTTTTGGCAATATTGAAACTGAAAAGTTGTTATCGGAATTGTAATTGTACCATGTATTATCCATTCAATGACAGGTCGTTCTGACATTGTTAATGGTAATTTTTCAAGTTTTTTAATGCTCAGTATCGTATAGTCTGCTCCTTTTTGTGCCAAAGAGATTTGTTTATCTGTAAGGTTAAAGATAGAAAATAATGATGTTGTGTTGATTGGACGCCACGGCACGTAGCCTGAACGCAGATTTTGTAACGTCCAGCCTAGCTGTACAATAGAACGTAATTGGGACTGGCCATGTTGTAACATTAGCATATCCTGTTCTAATATATCAATAGCAGATGATACAATGCTGTCCAGTGAATACATTCTGGAGGACAGAGTCATTAACCCATTGTCCACTACAGACAGTGATTTTTCCAAATTAATACGATCAATTTCTCGTATTTTTTCAGCAGTTTCAATTTGCTTTACTTTCCAAGCTTCGTTGTAAGCAGCGTATATACCGGCGTATATGAAACGTTTTTGGCGCTGTTTGTGAGGTCCCAATATGAAATCTCGCAAGTCAGCACCTTCTTTAAGTACAGTCAAGTGTTGCTTAATTTCAGGCAGTGTGGATCTCTATAGCCATTCGAGGCATAGTTTCCTTACACTGTATGTTGTAACTATCCCTGCATGTTGTCTCTGGGAATATCTTGGGTCTGGCCTGGTCTGTTTGAACCCCTGTGTTTTGTTGTTCAGGAATCTAGCTTGACAGTTATTAGTGTCTGTGGGCCAGATCAACCATTTTTTCCAATCAGGATTTGTTCTGTTTTGGTGTAAAATATGGGATACGTCTATTTCCACATCTGTAGTGCTATTACTATCAGGTATGGGCTTTGGTATAGACGGTTTGTTTAAGTCCTTTATCTTGGCTAGGCCAAGACAGGTTGTCTGTTGAATGGTGTCATTCAGGAACATTATTTGTTCTGTGATCATGCAGGCTCTAAATAATGATTCTAGACATTGTACCTGCCAATCTTTTGTACCCCAAATGGTTTTTGTTTCAATGTTGTTTTTCCAAAATTCGAAACCAAATGTAGACATTTTTTCATAACATTTTTCGGAATAAAGTAATTTAGTATTTGTCAACATGTTTTTCATTCCTGTCTTATTTAACATATTAAAATAAAACGTTTCTGGATCTGTGATGTTAAACCCTGAGAAGTATGGGAATTTCTCATGAAATGTTTTCGAGCTGCCTTTTGGCGGTGTTGGACAATGTTCCCATTGATTATAGGTAAAAACATTTCTAGGATTAGCAGATTTATGCAAATAGTGATGCCCATAATAATTATAGCAATACATTTCTTCATAATTTGATGAGCCTTCTGAATAATCATGTTCTGTAAATTTTGCTGACATTTCTAAATCTGACATCATATTATTAATATTTTCAAAGTCCCAATCATCAGAGAAAGTACTTGGTGTCAAAAAGTCACTTAATGAAACCTTGAACTGATGTGGATATTTCAAGAGTTCAATCGGGCCATAGATTTCGTAATCAGTAGCGTCCCATGCTATACCACCAGGTATAGGAATGGCTGTGATGTTCATTGATGATAGTTTTCTTTTTTCGATGTGAGAAGATCTGTGTGGCTTTAGGACCAAGTTGATGTTCTGACTTGCTATGTCCATTGTACTATATTTTCCAACAATGAATTTTTCCAAGCTTAAAACCAAAATGAGCCAGAGTAGGAGGAAAAGTACACCTAACACAATCCATAATTGAATCCATGGTGAAATCAGATATGTTTCTTTGAGTTGATGAAAGAGTTCAGTCATTTTTTTCTTTGAAAGTTTTTAGTTGCCAGCGTTTCTTCTTGGATCATCAGAAAAGTCATCGAAATTGATGAAGTAGCCAGATGCAGTTCGATCAATTGTTGGAATTGCTTCCGGATTTTCATTAATCTTTGTACTTGTGTAGTCAGAGGCTACATCATTGTAGATTGGTGTTTCTTGATGAACTGTTGCAATTTGGGTTTCAAGAGGCACAAGTTCCATGGCTTTGTTGCATAGTCCTTTTTTATTCACTGCAGGTTTATCAAATGTGATTAGTCTCTCAGTTTGAACCTCTTGAATTGTAGCAAGGTTTGGTCTTCTGCTACTTCTTGGTAGTCCACTGGGCCTACTACTTATTATTGGCCACATGATTGTGGTTTTACTTGGTCGATTCATACAACTCCGTTCTCCTTTTTACCAGCATGGGGCGGTAGTACTAATGATCTTGTTCCGCTGACAGCTAAGACAGGTACTGCTTTTCTGTAAGAAGGCCCAAATTCCTTCGTCACCGCGATCTTTTCTCTGACCAGATCCCCAATCTTTGGAATCCAGACAGGTCTTGCTGGGACAGGTGGTTTTTCTTCAGTGGCCTTTGGCTTTAGCTTTATGTTACTTAGACTTCTACTTGTTTCATTTAAGTCCTGTAAAACAGCCAAACGATCTTTGATATCAAAGGTTTTTTGTTCCACCACTGAAGTGTGACAATCGAGGTCACTGATGATCATTCTAGTACCAAACAAAAGTTCATACGGAGTGATTCCCCCCAGTTGAAGCATTAGCACAGTGCTATCCACGCTGAGATAGAAACGGACAAAGTCATTTGCCATTTGTACAGCAATGTCTTTAAGCACAGGATTAGCATTTCAGGTTGGCTTGGATGGTATTTTACCAATCCAAAGCTGTAATATTGTGCCTGGAGTGATGAATGGCTTTTGTCATTTTACAGCTCGGCGTGGATAGCACTGTGCTAATCCTATGCTTAAAGACTTTGCTGTACAACTGGCAAAAGCCTTTGTCCATTTCTATCTCAGCGTGCATAGCACTGTGCTAATCCTATGCTTAAAAACTTTGATAGAAAAGCAGACATTTGAGGTGAGCAAATTCAGAGTGTCGCTGGTGTTGAGGGTGCTCTATACAGGAGCTGCCTTCCACCTAAACGTGGGAACTACCCAGAGTTCTCTTCATTTTTGCATAATTTATGCGTCACTCTATGCCTGCAAGGGAATTGTTTTGACTTATACTGGGTGCTCCCTTGTGTCTGGACAAAGCTAAACCTCTCTGAAGAGCTGTGATGACAGCAAAACACGTGTCAGGGGTTGCTTTTATTAATTTCATGGTTGGCTTGGATGGTATTTTACCAATCCAAAGCTGTAATATTGTGCCTGGAGTGATGAATGGCTTTTGTCATTTTACAGCTCGGCGTGGATAGCACTGTGCTAATCCTATGCTTAAACACTTTGCTGTACAAATGGCAAAAGACTTTGTCCATTTCTATCTCAGCGTGGATAGCACTGTCCTAATCCTATGCTTAAAAACTTTGATAGAAAAGCAGACATTTGAGGTGAACAAATTTAGAGTGTCGCTGGTGTTGAGGGTGCTCTATACAGGAGCTGCCTTCCACCTAAACTTGGGAACTACCCTGAGTTCTCTCCTTCTTTTTTGCATATATATATATATATATATATATTTATTTATTTACCAAAAACCTCATAAAACAAGGGTGACGACGCCGTGTTCTGGTCAATAAAACTTTATTGAAGTCGACTGGTAGGACAAGTTTCGCCTGTCCAGCAGGCTTGTTCACCAACAGCTTACCCGTTTAATTAACCATTTTAAATACAAAATCCTCGTCATGTCACATGACTGGACTACATGCACGGTGCATAAGAGGAAAGACTCGTAGTTTTTCACCTGTCAATAACGCAATTTCATTTGCACTTCAAAACTTTACACAAATCTTGTCAACTTAATTAAAAAACAGGTCGCAAAATTCTTTTTAAACGCGACTTTCATGATTGAAAGCAGTGATTCTTATGAGCTTGTAACGCACAACTCTTAAATACCTTATGCGTTTTGGCACCCAGTGCCTTGTTCACAGGTGAGCTGAGTTAGGTAAATTTACATCCAAGTGGTCACGTGGCCTGTCTTTCAAACCACAGTTCCCCTAATGCACCATTATGCAAATGCCACAGCCTGGCTCGACCTCGTTTCAATACAGCATTAATGGCTTTCAAATGAAGTCAAAGTCCAGCATTTAGCTTGTTTTACGCATTGCATTTCAGGGGTGTTCTTTCTAAAGCACAGTGCACCTTGCTGCCACGTCATAGATTTTTGCTTAGCAACGAGGCACGGAGACTTCTTGAAAGACGTGACAAACCTCCTTCATTCGCTTTCTCTCCAAGCACCCAAATAGTCCTGGCAATCCAAATGTGACTGTAGCGTTTGGGGAGCGAATCATGCCCCCTCCATTAAATACACAACATCTTCTCCACTTTACCGAGGGCCACCGACTCTGCAGGGCGGGCTCTCGTATTGCCAGGAATGGAGAATCCTGCTTGTGAACAACAAGAAAAAGAAAAGCGCCCACAGCTACAGCCTCGTTGTAAGCTGACTTCTTAATTATGTCACGTGGCAGAGAACAACTCCTAAATACCTTACGCATTTCGGGGCCCAGCGCCTTGTTCACAAGTGAGTTGAGTTAGGTAAATTTACATCCAAGTGGTCACGTGGCCTGTCTTTCAAACCACAGTTCCCATAATGCACCATTAAGCAAATGCCACAGCCTGGCTCGACCTCATTTTAATACAGCATTAATGTCTCTCAAATTAAGTCAAAGTCCAGTATTTAGCTTGTTTTACGCAGTGCATTTCAGGAAAGTTCTTTCTAAAGCACAGTGCACTTTGCTGCCATGTCGTAGATTTCAATGAGGCCGTAGCTGTGGGCTCTTTTCTTTTTCTTGTTGTTCACGACCAGTATTCTCCATTCCTGGCAATACGAGAGCCCGCCCTGCAGAGTCGGTGGCCTCTGGTAAAGTGGAGAAGATGTTGTATATATATATATGTATATATATATCAACCAACAAATTGTCCTGTCGCAACGGGAGCTCTGTTCCGGTGGGTGCACGCGAAGAGACCAGGGCAGTGTCTCTGTTTAATCCCATACAAGAAAAGAGTATCGCGGCACACTTCTTGGTTTTAACGCAGTTGTTTATTCAAACGTGACACAACACCTCCTACGCGTTTCGAACCGTAGTTCCTGCTCACGGTAGTGATTGTGATTAGTCCCTTTTCACTTTCCACATTTATATCATTACACACCCCTTTTATCTGGGGCATGATGGTACTTGTAGTTATACATCTATTGTCACTGTGCATTGCATCATGCCTTACAATATGCGGGTTGCGCACAACAACGAGGACAGTTTTTGTTACTGCATAAGAAAGCGTGCCTATTTTTAAAGGATCCTTCGCTTCCTTGACGCTCGTGATGCACACGTGCGTGTTAAATCAGCCAACTTAGTACCTGATGGTTGATTTTATGCGTAACATAAGACTTAATGTCAGTACAATTCAGGGCTGAGTGCCCTACGTCCCCGTTGTTGTCCTATATCCAGCATTGTGTATTTACATATGGTCATTTACTGTGAGTTACCATCTCCAATACGTTCGGTCTGTCACTAGAAGCAATCGATTACTGGTTTACCAAGACTTTGGAGAGTCTGATTCGACTATTATAGCAGACATGCAATTAACAAAAGTTCATCAGTATTACTACATTATAAATGAACATAAAGTTCTTCATCGCCGTTGAGACCTGCTGGCTGCTTGGTTTTGAACCTTATAATTAATTTCGATTCCAATCGTCTCAATTTTTGTGTACAGTTGCCACCTCTTTCATGTTGTGGAATACTTGCCAGTCCAAAAAATTTCACATCAAGCCAAGTTTTTGTTTCATGACTGGCCATATGTTTTGCGATGGCATATGAGTGGTCACCATTTTGGATTGCACGAATGTGTTGCAATATTCCAGTTTTAAGAGAACATGTTGTGCTGCCTATATAGGCTTTGCCACAAAAACATTGTAACATGTACACAACGTACGATGACTCACAGGTAATACTGGTCCTGATTATAAAGTTTTTGCCATCTGGGTCACTCAAGTTCTTAATGTTTTTTCCTATTTTGCAAGCCTTGCAAGTTGAACATTTACTGAATCCTCTTTTTCTCGTGTCCAGCCAGGATTCTGTTTTTTTCATTACAAAATGACTTTGAGTGAGTTGATCCGCAAGGTTAGGAGCCCTTTTGTATGCTATCAGTGGATGGTCACCAATAGTCATTCCTATATCTGGGTCTTTGCGCAAGACATGCCAATATTTCATCAAGGCTTTTTGTATTTTGTGACTCTCCTTGCTAAATGTTATTATCAACCGTGGCTGTTCCTCCTTTTGATCTGCATTCCGTAGATTTTCCTCTGTGGGTCGGTTCCTTTGTTGGTCCTTATTTACAAGAGTATCTGCTCTTGTTTTAGTGCGAGCTCTTGTTTTACATGCTTCAAGGTCTGTTGTTTTATATCCTCTTTGTTTGAAGCGTTCCTTGGTCTCTTTAAATTTCTTCTCCATTTCAGAATCCTCCGAGCAGTTTCTTTTCATCCGTAATAATTCTCCATACGGAATGCTCTTTTTTAATTTCTGTGGGTGAAAACTCAGACCATGAAGGAGACTGTTTGTTGCTGTTTTCTTTCTATGGACAGTTGTTTGTATTTTCCCATTCGGTCGCCAGTAGATAGTTATAGTTAGGATCGATTTCCATAGGGAAATCGCAACATTCTATTTGGAATAACTTTGGCGCCGGTTGAGGAATCAGCCTGAATTTTTCAGCAACTTTGCCTCGCGGCTCTCCGCTCCTTCCCTGAAAGTTTGGGGGGGATTCATCAAGCGGGGGCCAAGATAAAAGGGGGTCCCAAAACGTGTTTTCCCCATGTTAATTTCCGTAGGGCGGTCTGTCGCAGTTTTAGCTCGAACGGCTGAATGGATTTTCACCAAACTTGGCAAAATTGTAGGGACTGGTAGCCCGATGTGCCTTTGCTATGTCTCAAGATATGTGCTCCAGAGGATTTTGAGTAATTTAGGTTCAAAAATTTTTATATATCTGTAACGCGCCCCGGTGCGCGTACCGGGGATCGCTCCGGGCGCGCCACGCGACTTGCGCACGGGAAGCTGATTGGCTCTCGGGTGTCTGAAAACATTCGAAACAGTCCGCAGCGGCCGCCATCTTGTGTCTCGGTAGGATCGAGACACAAGAGGTGGCAAAAAACAAAGAGGTAAATGACCAAAAGGGGGCAGGATACACACCCCCTGACCCCCTAGGTTTGATGTGGGGGCCATAAAAGGTGTGTTAATTTTTTTTTGATTTTCGCGGGGGGAGCGCCCGGTACGCGCACCGGGGAGCGTACCGGGGAGCATACTTTGGTGAAAAATAGTGAAAATTATGGTGTAAAATAATCATTTTGAGTGATTACAGGTAGGGTAGTTCTGAAAAGAGCTTTTGGGTTCTGTGGTTGTTTTAGGTACCTACAAGTACGTCCCACACACACCCACACGCACACAACCCCACACCCCCACACTCCCCACACACACCTCACACACGCACACCTCCACCCACACCCAAACACCCCACACCCCCACCCCCACACCGACACCTTACACATCCACACCCACAACCACACATCCCACACACCCAGACACACACACACACCTCACCCCCCCAACACACACACACACACAGATACCTCACAGACACACCTCATACATCCCACACACCTCCCGCCCACACACACACGCACACCTCACAGACACATCCACACATCCCACACATACACACACATCCTACACACATACCCCCCACACCCACACACACCCCACACACACCTCACACACCCACACTTCCACCTACACCCAAACACCCCACACACCCACACACACACCTTACACACCCACATCCCCACCCACACCCACATACCCCACACACATATACACCTCATCCTCCCCAGACACACACACACACACATACACACCTCACAGACACACCCTGCACATCCCCCACACACACCTCCCCCACCCCCACACATGGGGAAAACTCAGTGAAACACTAAAATAATAATTTAAAGTGCTTAGAGGTAGGGTATCTCTGAATAGAGTTGTTGTGTTGTGTGGGTGATTTAAGTACCAACATGTAGGTACCAATGCAGAGTCTTAAATTCAATGTACACCGTTTACTCTGTAGATAATTTGCATGTTGTTGTAGAAGTTATTGTGGTATATGGAATCCATACCATAGTCTGTGAGGAAAGCATAAAGAACATGGAGGCAGGAGATGAAAAAGAGATGTCGAATACACTTTGGAGATAATATAGTGGGAGAAAGGAAGTATCTATGAGCAAAATTACTATGTAAAACAAAAAAGTTGCACAGTATACTATAAGTCTGACTTTACATTATAATCAATTTGGTAGTAGTTTAAGAATTACATATAAAAATGAATAATGTCTCAAACAATTTTAGAATTATTAAATATAAATTTATTTTTAAGATTTATTTTCAAAATTTGATAGAACGTCTAACATTTGACTGTCCGAAATGTCCTCTTTTTGAGTGAACATAACTTCCAACATTTGACTGTCAGAAACGTCCTCATATTGAATTAACAAATCCACAGATTCTACACATTGTAGAAGTTCATGGTCCCGTGATTCATCCATGAATTCCAAGTCATTGGGTTCAATGATTTCCTCATTGTTCATCTCTAGGACAATTTCAAAGGAAACGTTCTGTTCTCCTTCCATTTTTGTGATGAAATTTGCATTAAAAAAAAAATCAGTAGAAATATGGCACTGTTGGGTTTAAGTTCAGACAGGTAGTTTTGATTTTTTAACAGTGAAGTTAACTTTGGGCAATGTATGGTAACAGGCAGGAAGTAGAAATATATAAAAGTGCCTGTGAAGAAACGTAAGTAAATTCATAATTATAGCAGAGAAGCCTAAGTCAATCCATAAATATAACAGAGGAGCCTATCTCTATCTTTAACTATAGCAGAGGGACAGTAAATAACTATCAGAAAACGTTTAAAAAAATAACTTAAAGTGCCCCTTACAAATTATCAACTTACTTTACAGAGAGGTGAAGAAGACAAACTGCGAAAATCCTTTCAAGATGTACCTCAGGTAGTTGTAGTCAAAATGGCCGTGTTTCCCTCTCATTTTTCATTTATATTCATGTACATAACCAATCAAATGTCAGGAAAAAAAAATAGAAAATGAAAGTAACATTTTAATTGGTTGTCAATTCTAACACTTCAGATGTGTTTTTGTGAAGTAATTTACCTCAGGGTATTTAGAGAGGTCTACAGGCTAAATGGCTCAATGGAATTCCATCGAATATGCGAAAATGGTAGGGATTGGTATGTAGTATGAGCTATTCTATATTTGGTGAAAGTGTCTCCAGTGGTTTTTATGTAAATTAACTTTTAAAAAAATTTTAGAGCGCTTCCCGGTGCGCGCCCCGGTACGCGTACCGGCAGCGCTACGGCAGTCCTCCATTTTGTTTTCGGTAGATTTAAGACAGAAAATGGAGGACAAACAACGTTGGGAATGGGTATAAGGGGCATCATAGGCACTCCTTGACCCTCTAGGTTTTCTGAGGGTGTCTTAGGAGGCCCAAATAGGCAAAAACAAAAATAATATATATATATATTTCGCTGGGGAGCGCCCGGTACGCGCACCAGGAAGCGTACCGGGGAGCGTACTATGGTGAAAGATAGTGAAAAAAGTTAGAAAAAGATAATCATTTGGAGTGATCAGAGATAGGGTAGCCCTGAAAAGGGCTTTTGGGTTCTGTGGCTGATTTAGGTACCTACAAGTAGGTACCAATGCACAGTCTTAAATTCAGGAGGAATATTCTATTCCCCTCATCTGAAAAGTGCACACTATCTCCCCTGTAGATATCTTGCATGTTGTAACGCAAGTTATTATTGTATATTGAACCCATTCCATAGTCTCTCATGTAAGCAGAAACAGATTTATTCACATGTTTCCGGGCTTTCTCAAATTGTGGACAAAATTGATTGGACCACTTCCATTTCTGTTTTTGGCATATATTGGAATATACCAAGGCAGTTTGAGGAAAAAGTGCCATCAATTGATCAAAGGTGTCCTTTATAAGCATTTCCAGACCTACCCCAGTCAAAGTGCCCAAGTCATTTCCTCCACAGTGCACAATTAAAAGGTCAGGGTGTGGCAAATGCAAAAAGGTTTTCACCAATGGTATCAATTGGTGACATTTCAATCCTCTCTGGCCAATCCATTTAATCTTCACATTTGGTAAGTCAAGGTTGTGAAAATTTCTGGTAGCTGCATACCTTTGAGCCAAGTGGATATAGCTATGTCCAATAATCCAGACAGAATACATGGTGAGAGGAGATTCTAAAGCAGTCAGATGAAGTGTGGAAAAGAAATGGCAGTTGGAACAATAGAAGTTTGCAAAAAAAACCTGTGGAGTTTCAGTGCTCTTGAATCACAAGCAATGATTGGTAGAATGAGATAGTTGAAAACTGAAAGTTAGGGTGCATGGTTGTGTTCTGTGTAAGAAGTAATTTGAATGGTTAAAAAAAAATTATTTAAAGAAACCTTGCACCAGAAAAGCTGGTGTATTTGAAGGTCAAACATCCTTGATGAGGTGATTTGCAACATTGTAGAATAAACTTTTAACCCTGGGAGCTCAGTGAGGAGGGAGTTGCTATGGTAACAGGTAGAAAGGGCTGAGGGGGGTGAAGGGTGTTGGTTTGAAAATACAGAGGGAAGAGATTTGATTGGTTACCATGAGCAATATGTGTGTAGAATTAGAGGTTTTCTGTGCCTTTATGGTTTGCAGTGTCTGGAGAACATACCTTTTGCTCTGCTAAAGAAATATTGGTGTGTGTATCTGACACTGTTCTGAATCTCCTAAAATATTTGTAAAGGTGAGTTATGATTCATTTAATATACATAGAGACTTGTATACTCTATGGAGAAGATTTGGAAGCAAATTGTGGTTTTTTAATGTTGCTTTGTGTCATGCTTTTTGATAATGCTTGGTAAAAAGTTTTTACTGCATAGAGTAATTGTATTTTGTAAAATTGTGAAGTTTTAGCCGTGACATGGAATGCTTCTACATAGGACCTGTGCTGTGTTTTGTAAATGTGATGTCAAAAACGATTTTGGGAAAAATGAATGGTTTTTACATTTTTTAAAAGGAATAAAGAATGTGTGCATGTTTAAAGAAATACATTTGACTCTTTACAATGATGTTACCTGTGTTAACTCAGTGTAGGAAGCATATTGAGTTTGTTTGCATAGAGGAATTGTATTTTGTAAAATTGTGAAGCTCCATGTGAAAGCTTTTGCCTCAGTCTTATCCCTGTTGTGAGGCAGATGTTTGTAAATAGGATCTGTGCTATATTGAGGAAAATGAATGGTTTTTACATTTTTGAGTATAATGTGGCGCAAAGGTTTAAAAAGTGACGCATCTACCTACATGCGTCACTTTTTAAATATGGGGAAAAAAGGTACATGTTTGGGCTTTCCTGGGGAGCCTAGGTGGTGAGGCTTGTATCTAAGAGTGCAGTGGACTAGGCTTCATGAAGCATATACCTGTCTGCATTCTTAGACGCAGGTGTCAATTTGACTCTTTACAATGATGTTACCTGTGTTTTAAATCAGTGTAGGAAGCATATTGAGTTTGTTTGCATAGAGGAATTGTATTTTGTAAAATTGTGAAGCTCCATGTGAAAGCGTTTGCTTCAGTCTTATTCCTGTTGTGAGGCAGATGATTGTAAATATGACCTGTGCTGTGTTTCCTAAATGTGATGTCAAAAACGATTTTGGGGAAAATAAATGGTTTTTACATTTTTGAGTATAATGTGGCGCAGAGGTTTAAAAAGTGACGCATCTACCTACATGTGTCAATTTTTAAATATGGGGCAAAAAGGTACATGTTTGGGCTTTCCTGGGGAGCGTAGGTGGTGAGGCTTGTGTCTAAGAGTGCAGTGGACTAGGCTTCCTGAAGCATATCCCTGTCTGCATTCTTAGACACAGGTGTCAATTTGACTCTTTACAATGATGTTACCTGTGTTTTAAATCAGTGTAGGAAGCATATTGAGTTTGTTTGCATAGAGGAATTGTATTTTGTAAAACTGTGAAGCTCCATGTGAAAGCGTTTGCCTCAGTCTTATTCCTGTTGTGAAACAGGTGCAAGATTTTGCCTCAAAACACCTGTGTCTAAGAATGCAGCAGAGATAGGCTTCATGAAGCCTAGTCCACTGCACTCTTAGACACAAGCCTCACCACCTACGCTCCCCAGGAAAGCCCAAACATGTACCTTTTTGCCCCATATTTAAAAAGTGACGCATGTAGGTAGATGCGTCACTTTTTAAACCTCTGCGCCACATTATACTCAAAAATGTAAAAACCATTCATTTTCTCCAAAATCGTTTTTGACATCACATTTAGGAAACACAGCACAGATCCTATGTACAATCATCTGCCTCACAGCAGGGATAAGACTGAGACAAAATCTTGCACCTGCCTCACAACAGGGATAAGACTAAGGCAAACGCTTTCACATGGAGCTTCACAATTTTACAAAATACAATTCCTCTATGCAAACAAACTCAATATGCTTCCTACACTGAGTTAAAACACAGGTAACATCATTGTAAAGAGTCAAATTGACACCTGTGTCTAAGAATGCAGCAGAGATAGGCTTCATGAAGCCTAGTCCACTGCACTCTTAGACACAAGCCTCACCACCTACGCTCCCCAGGAAAGCCCAAACAAGTACCTTTTTGCCCCATATTTAAAAATTGACGCATGTAGGTAGATGCGTCATTTTTTAAACCTCTGCGCCACATTATATTCAAAAATATAAAAACCATTTATTTTCCCCAAAATCGTTTTTGACATCACATTTAGGAAACACAGCACAGATCCTATTTACAATCATCTGCCTCACAGCAGGGATAAGACTGAGGCAAAATCTTGCACCTGCCTCACAACAGGAATAAGACTGAGGCAAACGCTTTCACATGGAGCTTCACAATTTTACAAAATACAATTGCTCTATGCAAACAAACTCAATATACTTCCTACACTGATTTATAAAAAAAAAGGTAACATCATTGTAAAGAGTCAAATTGACACCTGTGTCTAAGAATGCAAACAGGGATATGCTTCAGGAAGCCTAGTCCACTGCACTCTTAGATACATGCCTCACCACCTAGGCTCCCCAGGAAAGCCCAAACATCTACCTTTTTTCCCCATATTTAAAAAGTGACGCATGTAGGTAGATGCGTCACTTTTTAAACCTCTGCGCCACATTATACTCAAAAATGTAAAAACCATTCATTTTCTCCAAAATCGTTTTTGACATCACATTTAGGAAACACTGCACAGATCCTATGTACAATCATCTGCCTCACAACAGGGATAAGACTGAGACAAAATCTTGCACCTGTCTCACAACAGGAATAAGACTGAGGCAAACGCTTTCACATGGAGCTTCACAATTTTACAAAATACAATTCCTCTATGCAAACAAACTCAATATGCTTCCTACACTGAGTTAACACAGGTAACATCATTGTAAAGAGTCAAATTGACACCTGTGTCTAAGAATGCAGCAGAGATAGGCTTCATGAAGCCTAGTCCACTGCCATCTTAGACACAAGCCTCACCACCTACGCTCCCCAGGAAAGCCCAAACATGTACCTTTTTGCCCCATATTTAAAAAGTGACGCATGTAGGTAGATGCGTCACTTTTTAAACCTCTGCGCCACATTATACTCAAAAATGTAAAAACCATTCATTTTCTCCAAAATCGTTTTTGACATCAAATTTAGGAAACACAGCACAGATCCTATGTACAATCATCTGCCTCACAGCAGGGATAAGACTGAGACAAAATCTTGCACCTGCCTCACAACAGGGATAAGACTGAGGCAAACGCTTTCACATGGAGCTTCACAATTTTACAAAATACAATTCCTCTATGCAAACAAACTCAATATGCTTCCTACACTGAGTTAAAACACAGGTAACATCATTGTAAAGAGTCAAATTGACACCTGTGTCTAAGAATGCAGCAGAGATAGGCTTCATGAAGCCTAGTCCACTGCACTCTTAGACACAAGCCTCACCACCTACGCTCCCCAGGAAAGCCCAAACAAGTACCTTTTTGCCCCATATTTAAAAATTGACGCATGTAGGTAGATGCGTCATTTTTTAAACCTCTGCGCCACATTATACTCAAAAATGTAAAAACCATTTATTTTCCCCAAAATCGTTTTTGACATCACATTTAGGAAACACAGCACAGATCCTATTTACAATCATCTGCCTCACAGCAGGGATAAGACTGAGGCAAAATCTTGCACCTGCCTCACAACAGGAATAAGACTGAGGCAAACGCTTTCACATGGAGCTTCACAATTTTACAAAATACAATTGCTCTATGCAAACAAACTCAATATACTTCCTACACTGATTTATTAAAAAAAAGGTAACATCATTGTAAAGAGTCAAATTGACACCTGTGTCTAAGAATGCAAACAGGGATATGCTTCAGGAAGCCTAGTCCACTGCACTCTTAGATACATGCCTCACCACCTAGGCTCCCCAGGAAAGCCCAAACATCTACCTTTTTCCCCCATATTTAAAAAGTGACGCATGTAGGTAGATGCGTCACTTTTTAAACCTCTGCGCCACATTATACTCAAAAATGTAAAAACCATTCATTTTCTCCAAAATCGTTTTTGACATCACATTTAGGAAACACGGCACAGATCCTATGTACAATCATCTGCCTCACAACAGGGATAAGACTGAGACAAAATCTTGCACCTGTCTCACAACAGGAATAAGACTGAGGCAAACGCTTTCACATGGAGCTTCACAATTTTACAAAATACAATTCCTCTATGCAAACAAACTCAATATGCTTCCTACACTGAGTTAACACAGGTAACATCATTGTAAAGAGTCAAATTGACACCTGTGTCTAAGAATGCAGCAGAGATAGGCTTCATGAAGCCTAGTCCACTGCCATCTTAGACACAAGCCTCACCACCTACGCTCCCCAGGAAAGCCCAAACATGTACCTTTTTGCCCCATATTTAAAAAGTGACGCATGTAGGTAGATGCGTCACTTTTTAAACCTCTGCGCCACATTATACTCAAAAATGTAAAAACCATTCATTTTCTCCAAAATCGTTTTTGACATCAAATTTAGGAAACACAGCACAGATCCTATGTACAATCATCTGCCTCACAGCAGGGATAAGACTGAGACAAAATCTTGCACCTGCCTCACAACAGGGATAAGACTGAGGCAAACGCTTTCACATGGAGCTTCACAATTTTACAAAATACAATTCCTCTATGCAAACAAACTCAATATGCTTCCTACACTGAGTTAAAACACAGGTAACATCATTGTAAAGAGTCAAATTGACACCTGTGTCTAAGAATGCAGCAGAGATAGGCTTCATGAAGCCTAGTCCACTGCACTCTTAGACACAAGCCTCACCACCTACGCTCCCCAGGAAAGCCCAAACAAGTACCTTTTTGCCCCATATTTAAAAATTGACGCATGTAGGTAGATGCGTCATTTTTTAAACCTCTGCGCCACATTATACTCAAAAATGTAAAAACCATTTATTTTCCCCAAAATCGTTTTTGACATCACATTTAGGAAACACAGCACAGATCCTATTTACAATCATCTGCCTCACAGCAGGGATAAGACTGAGGCAAAATCTTGCACCTGCCTCACAACAGGAATAAGACTGAGGCAAACGCTTTCACATGGAGCTTCACAATTTTACAAAATACAATTGCTCTATGCAAACAAACTCAATATACTTCCTACACTGATTTATAAAAAAAAGGTAACATCATTGTAAAGAGTCAAATTGACACCTATGTCTAAGAATGCAAACAGGGATATGCTTCAGGAAGCCTAGTCCACTGCACTCTTAGATACAAGCCTCACCACCTAGGCTCCCCAGGAAAGCCCAAACATGTACCTTTTTTCCCCATATTTAAAAAGTGACGCATGTAGGTAGATGCGTCACTTTTTAAACCTCTGCGCCTTATTATAGTCAAAAATGTAAAAACCATTCATTTTCTCCAAAATCGTTTTTGACATCACATTTAGGAAACACAGCACAGATCCTATGTACAATCATCTGCCTCACAGCAGGGATAAGACTGAGACAAAATCTTGCACCTGTCTCACAACAGGAATAAGACTGAGGCAAACGCTTTCACATGGAGCTTCACAATTTTACAAAATACAATTCCTCTATGCAAACAAACTCAATATGCTTCCTACACTGAGTTAAAACACAGGTAACATCATTGTAAAGAGTCAAATTGACAACTGTGTCTAAGAATGCAGCAGAGATAGGCTTCATGAAGCCTAGTCCACTGCACTCTTAGACACAAGCCTCACCACCTACGCTCCCCAGGAAAGCCCAAACATGTACCTTTTTGCCCCATATTTAAAAATTTACACATGTAGATAGATGCGTCACTTTTTAAACCTCTGCGCCACATTATACTCAAAAATGTAAAAACCATTCATTTTCTCCAAAATCGTTTTTGACATCACATTTAGCAAACACAGCACAGATCCTATGTACAATCATCTGCCTCACAGCAGGGATAAGACTGAGACAAAATCTTGCACCTGCCTCACAACAGGGATAAGACTGAGGCAAACGCTTTCACATGGAGCTTCACAATTTTACAAAATACAATTCCTCTATGCAAACAAACTCAATATGCTTCCTACACTGAGTTAAAACACAGGTAACATCATTGTAAAGAGTCAAATTGACACCTGTGTCTAAGAATGCAGCAGAGATAGGCTTCATGAAGCCTAGTCCACTGCACTCTTAGACACAAGCCTCACCACCTACGCTCCCCAGGAAAGCCCAAACAAATACCTTTTTGCCCCATATTTAAAAATTTACGCATGTAGGTAGATGCGTCACTTTTTAAACCTCTGCGCCACATTATACTCAAAAATATAAAAACCATTCATTTTCTCCAAAATCGTTTTTGACATCACATTTAGGAAACACAGCACAGATCCTATTTACAATCATCTGCCTCACAGCAGGGATAAGACTGAGGCAAAATCTTGCACCTGCCTCACAACAGGAATAAGACTGAGGCAATCGCTTTCACATGGAGCTTCACAATTTTACAAAATACAATTCTATATAACTATATAACTCAATACTTTCTCGGGAAGCATAGGTGGTGAAGCTTGTGTATAAGAGTGCAGTGGACTTAGACATAGGTCTCATCTTCTTTGTACTTGTGGACAGAGCTGTCTTCTACTATACTCTTCAATACAGGGCTCACCTTTTGTGCACCCCTGGAGAATCCTCACCTGATCTGTAACCCTGTATAGATTGTTTGCTTTTTGTCATTGCTTTGTTGTTTGATAATAGTGGTCTATAATGTGCTATTTTCTTATTTAACACAGATTGAAATACACATTTGAAGAGTAAGCAAACATGCCCACTAGGGAAAGGAAAAGAAAAGGATGTAACCGCCAAAAATCAAAAACAGCAATGGAATTACAGCACTCTTCCACAACAAATACTTCAAAAAACAGGATCCAAGCTCCTGGTAAGACAACTAAGTCTTTCTTACATAACATATGTACTTTAAAAAAAAAAATGGACAGCATGTAGAAAAAGAGAATGACAGAGTAAATTTGAAAAGGAAGGAGAGAACCTCAAAGAATCCTACAACTGGAGCAGGGGAGAATAATATGTATAGGAATAGAAGGCAGAATCAGTTTAGAGACATTCGTAAACGAATGTTTCGCAATAGGGTGGTTTTAAATTTGTTAAAAAACATTAGGAAAGGTAAACAGAGAGCTGCTTTTTATAAGAAAAAGAAAAGTGTAGAGAAGATTGTTGATCAGGCTTTTGAAGTTAAGAAGAAATTATTTATTTTAATAATCAATAGAATTAGGACACTTAACAAGACAATTGATGTTTTCAAATCAAACAGTAGATGGAAAAGAGTAATTAATCGGACTAATTTTTGTAAAATTTTTCGGGAGAATGGATGCATAGTTCAATTTGTGAGCCATTTTTTAATGAGGAGTGTTACTTCCAGGATAATGATTTAGTGCATGCAGTTGACACCAGTGGTCGAGCGTATGAAGTGAAAGACGGTTGTCCGATTGAAAAAGAGAAACTTGTGCCTAGAGAACTAGAAGAGGTGTTAACTGATGAAGTTTTAGGGAGACGTACTAAGGGTCCAGTGTACACTTGGAAGTGTAGTAGTATTTGTAGTGTGCGACAGGAATCAATTGAATTGTTTTGTAATTTCTTACGTACATATAGTAAGAATAGTATAAAGCAGAAAGTGAAGTTGTTGCAAGACTTAGATCCTTGCAGAGTGAGAGGAATCACAGGTTTGCAAGGCCATTCACTGGCTTGTCTTTCTAGAAAAGTCTGTCAGAGTGTTTTTCATCATTTTAGGATGTTAGCAGTGCATCATACCAAAATGAGGAAATTAGTGAGAATGTTGTATTATGCAAAAAGTCCTGCACTTAAGCTTAAACAATTAAACAGTGCTCTTTTGCATGGAACGTAATTAGATGTGAAGAAGATTTGTGAAGAAATTGAGATTTGTTATTTTCGTGAAAAAGAGGACAGTGTAGAAATTGAGACAGCAATTCAAGGTAATGTGGAAGACAATGTACAGATTTTAAATACAGGAAAGTTTGAGCAGGAAATTACCAGGTTTAAGGTGAAGTCAAGTGAAAGGCCGAATTTTACTTGTGTGTGTTGTCGACGGACTCATTATAAGATTCAGACTAGGTTAGTTGATTTATATGCAAAAAGTGAAAAGATGGATAATTATGAGTGGAAAGATTTAGCAACTTATTTGTGGGTGGAGAATTGTTTTGATTTGAGTTCTGATCAGCGTATTTGTAAATATTGTTATGATAAATTAAATCAAAACAGAATGCCTGCTAGAGCTGTTCATAATAATCTGGAGTTGGTAGACGTGAATTGATGGATTTAAATACATATGAGTCTATTTTGATTCAATGTGTCCATCCTTTTCAGGCAATTGTTCGCATGGAGCCTAAGATAGGGAAATTGCCTCCTACAGATTTGCAGAGAGGATTAAAGGGAAGAGTTGTTTATTTGCCCCTAGATTTGAAAACAAATATTGATACAATTGGTATAGAAAAAGTAGAAGAGGAACGTTTAGTTATTCCAGTTAATGGGGTTCCAACATAGAGTAAAAAAATCTGGCAAGATTTAGTGGATGTTAGGAAAGTCAAAAAGGCAATGTTGTATTTAGTCAAAAACAATGAGTACTACAAAGATGTATGTGTTGCAGCAGAGGAAACAGCTGCAGATGAAGACAGTGATTGTTCAGGCGGCCAAATTGAAAAAGTTGATGTGTCTAGAAGTGAAGAAATATATGAACATTATACTGTTCATCCTTTGCATTCCAAAGAAGTAATGGGGAATGCAATTGAATTGTTTCAAATGAAAACAGTAAAAGGAAGTCCTATTAGTGTATGGGAAGAAAGTTTGGAAGCTCGTTGTTTTCCACAGCTATTTCCAACAGGTCGAGGTGGACGATATGACGATCGACCACTTCAAATTCCTGCATCTGAATATCGAACTGTAAGATTATATGCTGAAGATGCAAGGTTTCGTCAATGCATTCCCTATTTGTTTCATCTACTGTATGAAAGTGACTTGTCTGGGCTTTCTTATGCAGTAAACCATATTCTGAAAAGTGGAGCACATCTGCAAAATGTTTCGGCGAGGGACTTTATGGAGAAAGTGAATCTGCAAGATAATATTTTAGAATCTCATCTAATCAATCTCATGGCATGTCAGCGTGCTACAAATGAGTATTGGTACCGTCACCATGGGGAATTGAAATGTATGCTAAGAAACTTAGGAACTCCTACATGGTTCCTCACTCTTAGCTGTGCCGAGTATGCATGGGAGGACTTACTTCAATTTCTACGAGAGGCCAATGCTAATATACAAAATATAGAATTCAAAACACCTGGAGAACTGTGTTCTTTGGATCCAGTGAATGCATGCAGATATTTCAATCATAGATTTGAAGCTATGATGTCTTTTATTACCAACAAAAAAAATCCTCCCCTTGGAGAGGTTTTGGATTTCTTTTGGAGAAAGGAGTATCAAGCGAGAGGTGCTCCTCACATACATATGTTGTTATGGATTAAAGATGCACCCAAATTTGGAACAGATTCAGATGAGACAGTGATGAGCTTCATTGAAAAGTATTCAACATGTGCTGTTCCGAAAACTACAGAAGAAAACAATTTAAGGCAACAAGTTTTACGCTTTCAATCCCATCGTTGTGGAAAGTACTGTTGTCGAAAATTCAGAAACAAGGACAAGTTCTACACAAAATGTCGTTTCGCTTTTCCACGACCTGTGATTTCTAAAGGAAGAGTAAATAATTTGATGTCTTCTCTGCGACATACTGTGACGAGAAAATCACCAAAAAATACATACAATTTAAAAAGAAACGAAGAGTCCAAGTACATCAACGACTACAACCCAGTGATTTTGTCCATGTGGAATGCTAACATGGATATTCAATTCGTTGCTGACAACTCTATTGCTGTGGCTCGATATGTGACGTCTTACATCACAAAAAAAGAAAAGGCAGAACTGAAGGAAATGTGGGAGGACATTTCACATGAAAAGAGCCTAAGCAAGAAATTGTACAGTTACAGTCTGAAGATGTTGTCGCATCGAGAAATTGGAGCATATGAATGTTCTGATCGATTGTCGTCAGCAAGTCTCTATGCCAAATCTAGAACCATCATTTGGGTGAGTCTAGGTCTTGCTGCAACACGAAATCGAGTTTTGAAATCTGTACAAGAGATAGAGTATTTGGCGGAGAAAGAACCTGAAAGTACAGATATTTTGAAGACAAACATGTTGGATACATACTATCCAAATAGAAGTCCTCACCTTGAGAACGTTTGTCTCTATGAAGTTCTGCAAAGATATATTTATAAGAGGAACATCAGAGAAGATATCAATAATGGAATAAATGGAATCATTGGATGTGAAGGATGTCTAGTGAAACAGAAAAAAGGTCATTTGATTAATCATCGAAAATTGAGTTGTGAAAATCCAGACAAAAGAGAATTTTACTATTTGGCTCTTTTGCAACTCTTTAAACCATGGCGAGAAGAAGAGGAACTACTTGGAGATTTTCTCTGTCATGAAGACTCTTTTAATGCTACGAAGGATACAATAGAATGTCCTGTTTTTCCAAATTATCTGCAAATGTTGAATGAAGAAATAGAGCAAGAATCAACAATTGCTGCAGAGATTGAGAGAGATAGTTCTCAAGGCAGTCAGAGATCTGCTTCATTGAGTCAGGATCCACTAGGAGGACCAATTATCCAAAATGAAGCTGCCACTGCCATGGATGAAGTGGAAAGAGCTATGGAGCAAGCTCAAGAGGATGTAATTAATTTAGAAGATTTGGTGAAACAATTAAACCTTGAGCAGAAACTGATATATGACGAAGTCATAGAACAGGTTGAACATGGATTGAGTCATGAGAAGAAAGAGTGCTCATGTACATCATTTAAGCCTGTCCAACTGTATGTGGGTGGAGAAGCGAGAACTGGAAAAAGTTTTCTGATTAAAGCAATTGCATCTTATCTGCAGAAAAGGACTGAATCACCGCTGTCTTGTGTTGTTACCGCTCCAACTGGGCTGGCAGCACATAATATTAAAGGGATTACTTTACATCGTTTACTGATGCTGCCAGTGGAGCATGATAACAAATTGCAATATCACAAGCTATCTGGAGATGCGTGTTCCGAAGTTTCGAGAGTCCTGAAGAAAATGAAACTTCTTATCATTGATGAAGTAAGCATGGTGTCAAATATAATGCTTGCTTTTGTGCATTTGAGAATGCAAGAAATTCTTAGAACAGACTATGATGTTTTATTTGGAGGAAAACATATTATTGTTTTTGGAGATCTTCTGCAGTTGACTCCAGTGAAAGGACAACCTGTGTTCAAAATGCTCACACATGAAGATACCAGGAAGTGACTAGGAAGCATTGGAAACGTTAATATATGGTTAAACTTCAAATATGCAGAACTGCTTCAAAATATGCGGCAGGCAAAGGATGAAGATTATAAAAATATTTTACAAGATGTAAGAGTAGGAAAAATAAGTCAGCAAGGGAAAGAAGCTTTACATGGATGGTTAATTTCTAATTTGTACCCAAATGAAAACATTCTTCCAGGGAATATTTTTAAGAAAATTAATGAGAAGAAATCTGCCATATGTTTGATGCCTACTCTGAAAGAATGTTCCATGTTCAACAACAAAATGTTAAAGTTAGAAAATGAAGAGATAGTGAAACTGGAAGCTATAGATAAAATAGAGCATATGGGAGCAACAATTATTTTGTCAGAAAATTTGAAATCAAAATTGGATTCATTAGCGAAGAGTATATCTAAAATTGCTGGTTTTGAAAAGACTCTGAATGTGTGTTTGAATTGTCGTATCATTTTGAGAAGGAATTTAAATGTTGAAAGAGGTCTGGTAAATGGAGCAATGGGTCATGTTGTTGGTTTTGTGAATTACAAAAATAGAGATGGAATTGAAATTTTAAAAATTAAATTTGATGGCATTGATGAAATAGAACAAATTTGTCGTTGTTCAGCTAGATTTTTGCTCGTGAAAGACTTATATGTTCGCCGAAAACACTTTCCTATTTGTTTGGCATATGCGGTGACAATTCATAAGTCTCAAGGTTTAAGTGTAGATAGCGCTTTGGTGAACATTGGAAGTTCTGTGTTTAAAGAGGGTATGGCATATGTGGCATTATCACGAGTCAGAACTTTATCAGGATTGTACTTCATTGAGTGTGATGAAACAAAGATTTGTGCAGATCTAGATTGTGTTAAAGAATACAATAGGTTAAGAAGAGAGTATGCTCCACATTTGCCTCAATATCCTCTGATTGAAAAACGTGTGGTAGGCCGAAAAAGAACAAAATAAGAGTAATTGCAGTGAGGTAGTAGCAAAAAGACAAAAAGTAGATGAAACTGTAATTGTAAGCAAAAGGAAAAAGGATTCTGTTGAGGATGTTGTTGGATTTCAGTTTGAAAACAGTTCTGGTGTCAACTGCTATGCTAATGTAGTAGTTAATGTTGTTTTTTTTCTTCAAAATTTACAAAAACAGATTGTCGAAAATTGGGAACAAACATTGTGCTGTTTATTGAATTCTGTGTTAGAGAAATGTAGTAGTGATAGAGCAAAAATAGAAAGTGTTTCAGAAATTAGAAATCTTCTAGACATATGTTCAGGTCAAAATCAATTTTCACAGAATATTCAGCAGGATTGTCAGGAATTTTTAATGTATATGTTTGATGTATTGAAAGATGAAGGAGTAGATATAAAAAATCTTTTTAACCTTTCTTATCAATGGCAACATGACTGTGATAACTGTGCTTCATCAAGTACTACTAGAATAGACTCTGAAAGATTTATATATTTGACTTTACCAGACTGCAAATCAGTGCCTTTTAATAATCTAGTTAAAGCAGCGGATCACAATATGGTGTGTACCCAATGTAAGTCTGCAATGCTGTCCACATTATTTCTACAAAATTATGGTCACTATGTCATTTTAATGTTCCAACGATGTAGACCTGATGGAACTAAATTGACAACTTCTATTAAAAATTGCGTGGCTTCTCAGTTATCGATATCAGGAAGAACCTTTACAACTGTAGCTATTATTTTTCATGACGGTCCTTCTACAACATCAGGGCATTACACATGCTATTTAAAAACTTCTAAAGGTTGGACCCAATGTAACGACACTCATTTGACTTTCAAACAACGTTTGCCTTTTGGCTTTATAAATTCATACCTAGTGTTTTTACAGCCAAAATTTAGGTAAAGGTAATTGGCCTATGAAGACGGGAGGAGTACTGATATATACTCATACATCTGACACTATTTGGCCAAATGGAAAGGTGCAGGAATGAGTAAAGAGTCATGACTGAAAAAAAGGAGTATATGAAAATATTGAAAATATTTCAGATGTTCTTGGAGTTTTTCTTCTAGAAAGTCGATGAAATTGATTTTTTACTGAACAGCAAAGTACTTTGCAACGAGAAAAGGACCTCCATGATATACTATTTGGCCTCAAGGAAAAGTAAGTCAATCAAAGATTAGTGTACATTTGTCATTTGTCAGTATCTAAGGTTTTTTTTAAAACACAATCTTTTAGATTGTGTTTTTTTTCCCCGCTGTCATATGATGAGTAATTTGAACTCACTTAAGTGAAATTCAATATATTCTGAGAACAGCAAAAATAAACTATGTAACATGTTGTACAAGTTATTGTATACTTTGGATTGTGTAAATTAAATTGTATTCCCATTGTCTGACACTCACTTTTCTTTTTCCGTCCTCTTTCAGCTCTTTTTACTCACTTATAATGTCTTTCTCTCACTGTCTGTAACCCCCGTTCCTTTAATCCACTTCTTTGACAACCCCTCATTCTCATTTCAACTGTGTGCATCCCCTCTCTCCCTTGCATAACTTTTCAGCTTTCAGTCTCTCTGCTTTACTTCCCTTTTCCGTATTTTACTCCTTTGCTCTTTTAGTAATTCCTCTTTAGTCACTCAGCAGTATTGTCGCACTCTATCACTATAAATCACCCACTCTTCCTTGCTTATCTTTGTTTAATCCTTACTTTTGACCTCTTCTCTCTATTTTTCGTTCACTACTTCTATGTCCTCAGTGCCTCACTGTCCTTGTCTTATGTTCACTTGTGTTTATCTACCTTCTATCATTTCTTTTAGAACAACTTCACTGCTCTTCTCTCATCGTTCTTCATCCCATTTCTTTTACTCTGATTCTATTACTATCCCTGATTTTCTTTCTTTAAATGTCCTTCTCTTTACTTTCATCACCAAATTATTTTCTCTCAGTTCCACTGTTTTAGTCTTCTCCTCTCTTTCCTTTTTTTGCTCCCTTACTCATGTCCTTTTCTCACTCATTGTACTCCACCTCACTCAGTTTTTCTCTTAGTGTGTCTGCCTTCTAACTTCCTCAGTCCATTTCCCTCAATCATTGTATATTATCCTCTCTCCCTTCATCCTTTCACTCTATGACTATTCTTCACTTACTCTCAGTTATCTTCTATTCCTCATTCTTCTAAATGCATCCTTAATTAGACTGTTTTCTGTCTCAGTCATTATCTTTTTACTTACTACTGTTTCCTGATTTAGTTTTGCTAACTTACATTGTTTTAGTATCTTTCTTCCCTTCAGTTCATTTCTCTGTTCTTCTCTTCCTCTGTGTCAGTGAATCTATATGTCTTACTCTTAGTAATTTGCCCTCATTCTATTTCTTTTTCTCTCTTTTTGTCTTTCTACCTTAGTTTATTTCCCTTTCTGTGTCCTTCACTCTAACTTTATTTGTAAATACAGTGTTATGATTTTTAACCTCTTCATTTGTATCTTTTAATTTAAAATATATATTTTACTAATTATAACTTATTTTTTCTTCTCTCTTTCACAGATACAAACTGTAGTAAAAAAAATTAATTAAACTGACATTTATTATATGGTAAGTATGACTAAAAAAATTTAGTTTGTCATCACCCTATGCTTTAAGGTCACTAACATTTTCTCAATCTACCTCACTCCTGTGTCTTTACTCTGCTTCTCTCACTTATTCTTATTCTACATGTTTACTCCCCTTTCCCTATTTACACTCTCATATTCAACTTCATTCGATCCCTATTCTTTACTTCACTTACCCTCTGTTCCCTTCCTTTGCTTCTTCACTCATTCTCTTTTTCTTAATTATTTACCTTACTCCTACACATACACCTCATCCCCCTCCCAACACATACACACACCTCTAACATACACCCCACACACAGACCACACACACACCTCATACACACAAAAAAACCTCCCACACACACTCCTCAAAAACACACACATTCCATACACACACATACATCGAACACATATACACCCCACACTCATACACTTCTCACTGCACACAACCACACCCACAGACACACCTTACACACCCACACTCCGACCTACACCCACTGACTCCCTATAAGTCACACACACTTCATTACTTATCTTTTTTTACTGTTTTACTCAAGTCCATTCAGGTACTGTTTCCTTTACTCTCTTTGTCCTCTCTCTTTGTTACTCCCCATGTGTTATCCTAATTCAATGTTTCTCCCTCTTTCATCCCTCTTTACTTATACTACCTGGTCTTTTCTCACTTTCCCTCATCGTTCTTCATTTATCGTGGTTTCGCCACTACCCTTCATTGTCCATTTTTTACTGTCCTTTTTTTTTCTTTTAACAGCCAATCACAGTCTCACACTATCTCTACTTTAGTGTTCTTCCTCTCTCTTCCTTTCTTTCGCTCCTTTACTCATTTTACTTTTCTCACTTTCATCCAATTACACCTTCTCTATTTTTTACTATGTAATAAATAATCCCTCTGTGGTCATCTTGTAGCTCTTTTTCTCTTAACATAACTCTCTTTGTGTCCTTCCCTCATGCTAACTGCTTCATAAAAAAAAATCTATTTTTTTTGCGGGGCGCGGTACCCTAAGGACAAAAAATTGACAGAGATCCTTTAAAAATATAGGTTTAATTTTATACATGAAAGGTAGTTCTGAAAATAACTTTTTTTAATTCTTTTTGTTGTTTTATATTTTTTTAATGTTTTTTGAACATTTTGTACTTTTTTGGGCTTTTCAAAACAGTTTTTTATTTTTTTTGTATTTTTTATGGGAAGAAACAAAGAGAAAGGTAATTGAAAATGGCTCAACTGGAGCAAAAAACAAAAAACGAAAAAAATTACTTCTTTTGTTTGGGGCAAATGTGATTCTGACCACAAGGACAATCAGCTTTACGCTCTTTTCACCATAGGCAATCAGCTTGCCACATTCAGTACAAGTGATTCTAAAAGTACCAAATTGTTGCTGAATGCAAGGCATCATCTCCGTTGTTTCTGGGTCCGATTGACTGGGTTACTTTCTTTTTGAGCTGGTCCTTGAACACTGGGGGAGGTGACTGGCCAGTTCCTGATCTCTGCACGAGAATAGTTAGCAGGATGCTTCCGGGTCATATGCCGAATCATGGTATGATTCCCAAATTAATATTTTTTATTTGGATTGCCCCTTGAGAGTTCTGCACCACAGATTCGACACCTTACCTTGGCCGCATTAACTTTTTTCTTGCCCTCTGGAAGAGAAAAAAACTCCCATACAATGTGTTCTTTTGGCTTGTATGGGGTCATTTCTTCCGGCAGCCATCTGCTCCCCTCCTCCTCCTCCTCTTCCTCCTCCTCCTCTTCTCCACCAGCAATGTATTGTTGTGGTGGTCCTCTTGGTGGTTGTGGTGGTGGTGGTGGTGCAGATGCTCCAGCTGCTACTAAAGTAGCCATTTCAAAGTATAAAAGAATTGTCTCTGTAGATGAAACAGGTCTTCCTCAGTCAAAAGACAAAGTCAGAGTGAGGAAGAAAGGTGGGGTTTTTTATCATTTGGAAAAAAAACTGTGCTGAACCAATCAGAAGTGTTATTTTCAGGTCACAAGACCCAGGCTTTACTCATTTGGAAACCAAAACTGTTCTGCACCAATAGAAAGTGTTATTTTCAGGTCACATGACCCGACGCACTTACGCTACGCGCACCGGGGCGCGCCCGTAGTCACGCTCCGGGGCGCGCCCGCGGGTGCGTAGCGTAAGCGCGTCAGGACGTTTCGCGATCATATGCGATCGCGTGCTTTCGGTTGCGATTACGCTGTGCGTCATATGACGCATCACGCGGTTACGCAAAACGTCACGATGTTGTTTTCATTCGCGAGAATAGCGCTAACGGGACGCGACGTAACATTGCGCTTACCCGTGCGTTCGGGAGCGCCCCCGGGTTACACATAAAAAAATATATTTTTTTTTTTTTACATGTTTATACAATATAAAATTCGTTTTAAAATGTTTCACTTTCTATACCTATTAAGATTTGCTATTAAAAAACCATTGAAATTCACTGAAAAAACCATAGGTTTCACACCAGTTATAGTTAGGAATTATCATTTAAAAAACCTATTAAATTACATAAAACCATTGAAATTCCCACGTTATTTTGGACTCACTATAACTTGCGCGTGCAATGCACTGCTGATGAAGTCACATATTACATCACTCATGACATGGTCAGTGACATCACTCATGACATCACTGATGACACCATCCTTGTGACAGAGTGAGAGACCTCCTTTCACGGTAATGTAACCCTTGAAACACATATTCAAAAATAGAAACTAAAATTTTTAAAAAAATGCAGATACCCATACCACTTACAACAACCAATTCAATAATTCCACCATCTATATACACACATCCACTCATTCACCAACAGTTTTATATAGTCACTCATACATATACTCACTCATCATATGTAGTGATACACCTATACATCCTGTTACACACTGACAGGCATCCAAAAGTTACTCACACACATACTCACACATGCAAATAAACTATTGAACATCCATTTATTTGCATATACAGCTATACACACACTACCACTTTACTTCTAAGGAAACTTACACATACTTACTCTCTTAAACAATCACTTATAGAAACACATACTAATTTAAACAGGAACTCTTAGAATCCCTCACTCTCACATATACTCACTTATATACATGAATATTCACATATACTAGATTAAAACATATGTAGTTACTGATAAAGACACTAGTGAGACAGTCATTCACTCACTAACACACACATATACACACTCATCCACCCATACAGTCCTGCACATATGCTATCTTCAAAACACATACTAAGAGAAAGTCAGTCATTCATGCATCTATGTGCTAAGTAATACCCCCACCAAACCATACAAACACTCATACTGATACTAAGAAAAACATCTAATAACCCATATACATACACATGTAGCTACTCACCAACCCATGCAGCCACTTATACACAAAGTGAAACAATAATACATATATTAAAAAATTTAAACATTACTCACTAATATTTATTTTTCAGAAAGACACACATTCACTGGATGGTGTCATCAGTGATGTCATGAGTGATGTCACTGAGCATGTCATGAGTGATGTAATATGTGACGTCATCAGCAGTGCATTGCACGCGCAAGTTATAGTGAGTCCAACTAACTATAACGTGGGAATTTCAATGGTTTTATGCGAGTAAAATTTCCAGCTAACTATAACTGGTGTAAAACCTATGGTTTTTTCAGTGAATTTAATAGGTTTTTTAAATGCTAATTCCTAACTATAACTGGTGTGAAACCTATGGTTTTTTCAGTGAATAAATATATATATATATATATATATATATATATATATATATATATATATATATATATATATATATATATATATATATATATATGTATATATATTCTGCTCCTTACGTGTGGTAAATATATATATATATATATATACACTAAATAGTTAAAATGATTACTTTGGATGTGCACTCTGACTCATTCACACATCACACAGAATACATTACAAATGATCATAGCCACTGGCCACTCATCACAATAGCAGTAATCAAAACTCAATACTTTACCTGGTGCAAACACTCCATCTTTGCCCACTCCAGACCAGGGGATTTAATAGCCGGGGATAAGAGCCTCAGCAACCAGGGTTCTGCTGTACCGAAATAGACGCGTCCATCCCCATTCGGATTCCAAAATCCCGGTTTCTAAGTCAACAACCCTCAGCTTTATAATCTCAGAACACACACTAGAAGGTTTGAGCGTCTTCCCCTCTGTGCCAAAGAAAACTTACCAGAACTGGCCAGCTTCCAGGCAAGCATTTCACGACAGGAAGGAGTTCCCATGTTCCCTCCACATTCTCACATGTTCCAGCCTTTATCTTGACGAAGCTCACGAAAGCCTTCCAGGGTACATTAAACAATCTCTCACAAAACAATCCTTGAACGTGATTAACCCAAAGAGCTTGGACGCCTGTCTGTACACACAGAAAAGCTCAAGCAAGGCAGAGTCAGAATTCAGAATGGCATGAGGCCATGTCAAAGCCAATAGTAAGAAATTAATAATACTGCCTATTGCATCACATACTTCACCTCTCAATGTACAACACTGCTCATTTGCGCACCACTGCTCATACCACTACACTTCGAGACCAAAAAGTACAATCCATACCTCTCGCTCTCTCTCATGCTTTTAAATGCACATCCCACACGTTCTGTTCTTGGCAAGGCTGTTCTACTGTGCCAGCTCCCATTTCAAAACTACGAGAAGAGAAAAAAGGAATATGCAGGACGTCATACATTCAGGCTAGGATAAAATAACACTCCAAAGTCAATTAAAATGTTGGTAGTCAAAGGTCATCACATGGTGTCCGACCACAAGAGTGCCTCTAGCACTACATGATGGGCGAACACAGATCATGAATGTGTGCATTGACATAGGCCTGTCTCACTGACTGCAGTTTTTTTGGACAGGGAGGACAAAGTGCTGCCCTGATAGTGGTGAAAGGGTACTACCTTTGCCAGTAGCTAAGTAGCACAAGCGCACCGGTGGCAGCATACCGTGTAGTGATTAGTAGGAGTGAAATGGTCTCTTTACCTGTTTTACTGGACTGAGGCCTACAGGCTCACTCATGTAAAGTCCTGCTGTGTGCTTAACTAACCCTTGGCCTTCATCAAGTATTATGCAGTTCTGTGCAGCAAACATGCCAAGCTGTGTGTGTGTGTGCCTATGAATGGTACAATACTCTGGGTTCAAATTTGGGAGATCCAGGGCTGACTGTAGGAGCATGAGGCAGTAGAAGAATCCCCTAAGACAGAATTGTGGATTGCTGCTTTCCTGAGAGCTGAATGGGACACAAACTGGAGAAAGGAGAGCCATGCTTCTCAGTATACTTCAAAGGGTGCTCTTTGATTCATGGAAAGGTCACTGGAAAGGGACCTGAGCACATTTTTCAGGATGGAAATGAGCTGATAAGAGAATAATAAAGAGTAGGTCTGGGGCCCTGGGGTGATCTTTTGATTCACATTTCACCGTCGAATTGCATCCAGGTGTGAACCTCTCGTCACTCCCATGGCCTGTTTTGTGGGGCCATCAGATTTGGAGTCGCTCCTGCTGTGACACACTGCTTCCTGGAGGAGGGGCAGAACAGAGGATTGGGGCACTTAGACGCAGACCCCAAAAATATTTGGTGTCTGGAAATGGACTACAAAAAGGGGATCTCAAGGCCACTAAAATTGTCAACTGTCAAGCAATCAGTAGGGCTCTATGTCGAGGAAGAAAAGCTCTCTAAGATTTCTACCTGTGACTACGACTGGACGTTAAGGTCTTTCAGTCTCCCTGGTGTGTGAGGGGACATTACCCATGGAATTCCAAGACCTCCTGCCCCTGGAGCATAGAGAGCGAGTGCCTGCCTGCTTACTAAGACAAGTGTGCACTGTGAGGAAGAGTGCGCTTGAGGGGGGGGCGAGGTCCAGTATGGGATCGTGGTGAGTGGATCTCCATAGTGAGGTGTGAGGAGTTGAGTGTTGCAGCGATTGGGTCATCGCCCATGTGCAGATTCAAGTCAGCAACCTCGTATGTCAGAGGGGGGCAGCCATAAAGTTATCCATGGTTGCACCGATTGGGTCACCAGCCATGTGCAGAGTAAAGCTGGCTAACGTGCATGCCAGAGGGTGGAGTAATGAAGATTGCATCACTGCAGTTCCAGTCGGGCTGTAGCCCATGTGCAGAGTGAAGTCAGTGACCTGTATGCCAAAAGGGACCATAATGAAGCTTACATCACTTCCGCGCCGATCAGGGTGCAGCTCGTGTTTGGAGTGAAGTCAGAAACCCCATATGGCAGACAGGGCCACTGTGAAGATTACGTAAACAACAACACAAATGCCAGTGCTAGACTCAAATTAGACCTTTTTAAATAAACCAATATACGAACAAAACATACCAATGTGCTTTTTACTAGTGTCACTTATTTATTTTAGTCATTTATAATCACTAGTACAAAAAATTTCATTATTTTTCGCAAAACAGTAGTTTTGTGCATATATACATTATATACAGAAACAAACAATTTTTCAAATTACACACAAATTTTTACAGATTTACAAAAATAACATCACATCCACATTATCCTTTCTTGCTCCAAACATTCAACTTACATACACACTCATACACTATAAACCTCTTGAAATGAGGCCCTCTGTCATAAGAAAACTTTCTCATATAAAGTCTTGAATCATGTTGGTCTGAACTTGGAGTCAAAATAGTGAAGGAAAGATCAGTCAGGGTTTAATCCTAGCTTATCCTAACAAGGTTTTTTAACTGTTAGCCAATGACAAAGAGCCAGAAGTGGTCGACGCGTTTCGAATCCCCTATTATGGGATTCTCCTCAGGACCAAAATCTTTCTATAAAGACAAAAACAAACAAGTAGCCAAAATTAGATCCCTAGTGAGCACTATTCAAAAAACACTTGGCCAACCACCATCTCAGGTACGCCTACCTTAATAATCCTGTACATCATAAGGGCAGCACTGCCTCTTGAACCAAAAAAGACACTAAGAGGAATGATGAATTTGCCCCCAGTAGTCGGTCACCACAGATGTGGTAATTGCACCTGTTGCGACACAACAGTAAAAGGGTCAGTGTTTTCCTTTGAAAGAATTCATTGGAAGCACAAAACGTTCACGAATTGTCAATCAAGGAACATCATCTATGGAATTTGGTGCCCATGTCCGAAACTTTATATTGGAAAAACAACACAAGAATCCTGACACTCACTCCCCTAAACACCCTAGGAACTATGTGTAGCAGGGCTGGTGCGGACATGACACTTCCTAAAATCGGCTACATATTTGCCAGCTGTCATCTCATACAATTCGAATGGGGAGAAGAAGGAATACAAAATGCATAATTAAATAAGGTCAGGGGATAGTTCCTGGTTGGCCGGTTTTGATGGTAAAAGGGATAGGTGGCCAAGCAGGGGTAGGTTTCGGTATGTCTGTTCTAAGAGAGAAGAGAGACTGTAAGCTGAAGCAATGCAAAATGGAAAGTGTGTTTAAGAATAGGGTAGTCTGGTTTACCTGGTAAATGAATAGAGGTAATAACCCTCAAGTATGATCTCCGTGAGCCCAATAACACTCCATAGTGTAAAAGCAGCCTTTCTCCAATAAACGGTTTGAGTGTATCAAATGGGAAATGGTGGGGCAATACATATCACATTGATAGAAAATTCAGTTTATTTGTGTTTTAAACCTCTTTTTATGAAGGTAGGCAGTGCCTTTATAAATGAATGGTTGAAGAGAACATAAAATGTAACCACAATCCCAAAGTTTTGTATTAGTTGACTCAAAAAGATTAAGCTTTGGCAAAGCAAATTGGTCTTGTTAATGAAGAGACCTATTGGCTTTGCCAATGGTTTTTGCCAATGTTTTTCGGCATTAGCAAAAATAAAAAAAGTACCCATGCTCTGCAACATTGACCAAAAAAGCAAAAGAATGATGATGTAGCGCATGTGCATGCATCACCACACATGTCTAGACCTGCCTCATAATGTGGCTGCCATTTCATTTTTTATTATTTGCCGACTGAGATGGAAGACACCAATCTTGGAGCAGTAAGTGAAATGCAAAAGTAAAAGCAAATGGCAGTAGCTGCTCCCTCCAAAAACTTTAAAAGTCAAGCCTTGTGGAAATTAATAGGGAAATAGTGTACGTTATAATAACCATACTGTTGCCGATAGCACTAACCTGCGATATGTCTCTAGGCTCAATCCACAGGAGCGACGAGAATTTCCCCACTCTCCTAAAGCCTGTCTATGGGTGGAAAAAAGAGGAACTCTCACACCCCCAAACTGACTCTCAGAGATGTGGGGATTAGAAGCCAGGACTTATTGCCTCAAATCCCCCAGCAGAACCCCTCTGAATGACCAACGAAGATGAGAGGTGAACCTACAGGTAAAGTAAACAAAATACATGATTAGGATGCAAGCCTCCCTCCCTATGGAACAATACAAGTCATAAGGCAATATCATGCAAGGTTTATGAAAAAACACACGGTCCCTTACCAGCTGGACATCTCCAGATGACAAAATGGAAATCTGAATGAGCAGCAGTGCAGTAACAGGACTCTGTCAGTTTACAGGTAGGAAGAGCTGTAGGGAGAGCTATATATAAATCACCTTAGTTCCTGGAAAGACTAAAGGTGAATATACATGATATTGAGTAAGGTTAGTTCATATTGCCACTTGTAACAGAAGGAGGATTCAAGGCGAGGAACGTGCAAAATAAAAGGGATGGCGCAGCAAGGCTTTAAAACACCACCACAAAGCAACTGCCAATGCTTATTGAATTGCTGACAGAGTCAACAGAAAATAAACTCTCTCGCACCACGCGCTACAAAATGACAGCAAGCCTGCTCCCAAAAAGAATTACTGGAAACGCACACCGCGCGTTTGAATAAATGCCAGAGCCTCTCTTGCTATAAGGGATTGGTTACAAAGTAACCGCGAACAAGCAAAACAAAGAGAAACACGGCCGCGTCTAATTAAAGGACCGAGGCACGGGCGCGTTAACAGGGCGTAAAAATATGGTGTGCACTTCTAAACACGCACAGGGCAACAGGCAACAAAATAACTAGCTTGAAAATGCCTGAGCCGCCAATTCTACACCAGCAGGACTGCAAAGGAAATGAGGAAGGGACGAGGGCTGAGAAGCAGGATAACGGGAAAATAGGGATACCAGGAGCCCCTACGGGGTATTGCAGGATACTGGAAATGATCAGAATGGGAATGAAAGGGGCGAGGATTCACGAGGACGAAAGCCAAGCACAGGCTTCCTGGCAATAAAAGGTATTTAAAGGGAGAGAGCGTCCATAAACTCCACCTCCCACATAGCGGCTAGGGACCATCTAAAAAGTGTGTCGTCATAAAGCAAGCATTCAGCACCCTCCAATACTCTATGGTACGAAACAGGAAGCCTGATGTCTAACAGTTCTTCCACCCAAAAGTCGAGTCACAGGACGAGGTTTTGTAGGGTGCAGGGTGTGAAATCTTCGAATTAGGACAGGAGCATGTACATGTTCAGTAGGTTCCCACGATCTATCTTCAGGAGCATACCCTACCCAATCAATCAGATATTGTAGCTTACCCCCATGTCTACGGGAATCTAACATTCTCTTTACTTCATATTCCACTTTGCTTCATACTATGACAGGGGGAGAAGGTTCTTTAGGGTGCTGTGAGGGGTTATACTCTTTAAGTAAGGAGACATGGAATATGGGATGAATACGCATTTCTTCTGGTAACTCAAGTCGTAGTGAAACAGGAGTAATTATCTTGGTGATTGCATAAGGTCCTATGTAACAGGGTTGTAACTTGCGAAGGCCTTCTAATCTCAGGTTTTTGGTAGATAACCAGACCTTATCCCCCACTTTGTACTCTGGAACAGGTCGGCGATGTTTGTCAGCCTGCAGCTTCATGGCTTCTTTAGCCTTCAACAACTCACATTTGGCGGTTTTCCAAACATCAGGAATAACCTCATGATGTTTATGTACCTCAGGGATGTTGTCTAGATGAAAAGGCATGGGAAAAGGAAGGAATTGAGGGTGATGGGCATGAGAAAAAAAGAAAGGAGAAATACCTGTGGATGTATGTGAAGTATTGTTGTAGGCAAATTCTGCTAAAGGTAAGGCCTGTACCCAGTCAGAAGTGATGGTCGATAATAAGCATCTAAGATTTTGCAGATTTTCGGCAAATTCGCAATCCGCGAATGCCCGCGAAAAAAGTTCAAGCTTCAAGCTTGTAACTATTTTAGAATGGCGCCGGCAAGCTGCCAGCGCCATTCTAAAATAGTTACTAAGTTAGCTTCAACAGGAAGCACTAATAGAAGTAGGTGCTCGTGTTTAACTGAATTTGAGCACCTGCTTTATTTTATCTATTAGTGCTTCCTGATGAAGCTAACTTAGTAACTATTTTAGAATGGCGCTGGCAGCTTGCCGGCGCCATTCTAAAATAAAACAGGAGAGGGGCAGAGGGCAGAAGGGCACAACAACGAGTGTGGCAGAGGGCAGAAGGGCACAACAACGAGTGGGGCAGAGGGCAGAAGGGCACAACAACGAGTGTGGCAGAGGGCAGAAGGGCACAACAATGAGTGGGGGAGAGGGCAGAAGGGCACAACAGCGAGTGGGGCAGAGGGCAGAATGGCACAACAACGAGTGGGGCAGAGGGCAGAAGGGCACAACAACGAGTGGGGCAGAGGGCAGAAGGGCACAACAACGAGTGGGGCAGAGGGCAGAAGGGCACAACAATGAGTGGGGCAGAGGGCAGAAGGGCACAACAACGAGTGAGGCAGAGGGCAGAATGGCACAACAACGAGTGGGGCAGAGGGCAGAAGGGCACAACAACAAGTGGGGCAGAGGGCAGAAGGGCACAACAACGAGTGGGGCAGAGGGCAGAATGGCACAACAATGAGTGGGGCAGAGGGCAGAAGGGCACAACAACGAGTGAGGCATAGGGCAGAATGGCACAACAACGAGTGGGGCAGAGGGCAGAAGGGCACAACAACAAGTGGGGCAGAGGGCAGAAGGCCACAACAACAAGTGGGGCAGAGGGCAGAATGGCACAACAACGAGTGGGGCAGAGGGCAGAAGGGCACAACAACAAGTGGGGCAGAGGGCAGAAGGCCACAACAACAAGTGGGGCAGAGGGCAGAATGGCACAACAACGAGTGGGGCAGAGGGCAGAAGGGCACAACAGCCAGTGGGGCAGAGCGCAGAAGGGCACAACAACGAGTGGGGCAGAGGGCAGAATGGCACAAAAATGAGTGGGGCAGAGGGCAGAAGGGCACAAAAACGAGTGGGGCAGAGGTCAGAATGGCATAAAAATGAGTGGGGCAGGGGGCAGAAGGCCACAACAACGAGCGGTCTCGCACAAAAAAAACCCCGTGAACACGCAAAGCGCCGCGCGAACACGCAAATCGCCCCGCGAACATTCAAAGCGCCCTGCGAACACACAAAAATAAAAAAATCTGCAAATTCGCACAAATTCGCGAATTTTGCGGATCGCGAATTCGCAAATTTGCAGATCGCGAATTAGCAAAATTCACCCATACTTAGTTTTTTCCAGTGGGATAAAGTGAGCCATCTTCGTGAAAAGATCTACTACTACTAATATAGTATTGCAGCCTTGTGCTCTAGGTAAGTCTGTAATAATCCATACTGATGGTGTGCCAGGGAACTGAGGGAATCTCTGTGGGTTGAAGTAATCCTGCAGGTGCAGTGTGTAGTGATTTTTGTCTCGCACAAACAGGACATTCCGCTACATAAGACAATACGTCTTTATTCAAGCCCTTCCACCAAAACCATCTTTTACATAGTTGCACTGTTTTTTTCTCCACCAGGATGACCAGTCAGAGAGGTGTTGTGACACCATTTAATAATTTGCTGCTGCAAATCTGCAAGAGGCACATAAATCTTATGGTCATGGAGGTGCAACCCATCTTTGATAGTGTGTAATGGTTCTTTTACCCATTCAAGAGGAGATAATTCTGAATAGGCGGTCATTAACTGAGTCAAGAAGGGAGTGGTTTGATCTCCCACTTCCCTGACTCCGACAATTTTGTGACAAGGAATGAGAGGAGGATGCTCATCTAACTGTATTCTTTTTTCCGACCCAATCTAGACAAAGTGTCAGCTTTCCCGTGTTGGGGCCTAGGGCGGTATGTAATGACAAAATCGAATTCGCTAAAAAACAGAACCCATCTCATTTGTCTTGGAGTTAACGCCTTGGCAGATCTAAAAAACAGGAGATTCCTGTGGTCAGTGTATATGGTAACAGTGTGAGGGGACCCTAATAAGTAATGTCGCCATTCTTGAAAGGCGAGCTTTATGGCCAGTAGTTCCCGCTCTCTGATGGTGTAATTTTGTTCTGCAGGAAGAAGTGTCTGGGAAAAGTACGCCACAGGATGTAAACAGCCTGTGGCTGGATTACGCTGAGATAAAACTCCCCCCAGAGCATATTGAGAGGCATCCACTTCAACGAATTATGGCTGAGTGTTGCCAGCATGCCGAATGATGGGGGCGGTAGTGAATCTTTTCTTTAGTTGAGAGAAAGCTTGTTCAGCTTCAGTGGACCAAACAAATTCAACTCCTTTGCGAAGCAGACGTGTAATAGGAACAATCAGGTCTGAAAAGTGATCGATAAAGCGTCTATAAAAATGTGGAAACCTGATAAAGGATTGTACCTCTTTTACATTTTTAGGACTAGGCCATTTGATCAATGCATCAGGCTTCTTTGGGTCCATATGTATGCCTCCTGGTGATATAACAAAACCCAAGAATTCCACTCTATTAGTGTGGAAGGTGCTTTTGTCTAATTTGGCAAATAATTTGTGGTCCTTCAGCTTTTGCAAAATCTTTTTTACATGCTCTACATGTTCTTGTTCAGTATTGGAGTATATTAGAATGTCGTCAATGTAGACGATTACGATTAAATGTAAATACTCCTGTAGGATGTCATTGATAAAAAAAATTGAAAAGCCGCAGGGGCATTGCAGAGGCCAAATGGCATGACGCAATATTCGTATAAACCGAATTTAGTTCTGAATGCCGTCTTCCATTCATCTCCTTCCTTGACTCTTATAAGATGGTACGCCACTCGAAGGTCAAATTTTGTAAATATCTTAGCCCCACGCACTTGGTCTAGTAATACTGAAATGAGCGGAAGAGGGTATTTATTTTTTATGGTCACTTTCTTTACGGCGCGGTAGTCTATGCAAGCTCTTAAGCCGCCTTCATGTTTCGGAATGAAGAAGATGGGAGAAGACACAGGAGAGGTGGAATGCCTTATGAACCCTTTAACCAGCATCTCGTCAATATATTTCTGAAGATATTCCGTCTCTGGCTCCGTTAACGCATACACTCGACTCACAGGTAACTCGGCTCCAGGAATTAAATCAATTCGACAATCATAACTCCTGTCAGGAGGTAAAGCAGATGCCTTTTCTTCATCAAACACTTCTCTGTAGTCATTATAAAGGAGAGGAAGGTTATCCTCTAACCCTTCCATGGCACAAGATAATGGAGTTTCCCATTCTTGAACATCTTTGCAGCAATGGCAAGTGTAAAATGCCGCACCACAGGAACCGTTATACAGGCTACTTCAGGAGAGACCTTAAAAGCCTGGCCACTTGAAGAAACAGTCTTCTCATTCTTCAAGTTCTCTAGTTTCCCGTCAGAGGAACGTAATCTTGACACATAGCTACCGTCTTGGTGGGCATAATGTTCTTAGCAGAACATCCTCTGGCGTAATGCCCTCCTTTGCCACAATATAGGCAGAGATTATTCTTTCTACATTTTTCTTTTTCTTCTGGTGTCAAAGGGGTTCTCATGCCCCCTATTTGCATTGGTTCACTAGTGTCTTTAGTGTCTTTATCCCCTCTGACCACAAGGAAACAAGCTACATTTCCACAACACTTTTCACCTTTTCTCTCCGTTAGTCTATGATTTAATTTTACTACTAGGTCAATAAAGGCATGGCAATCTTCAGGGGGGTCAAGGATTTGTGAGAGAAGATCCTTTAAATCGTCATTCAGTCCTCGCTAAAATAAGGACGTCCTCTTTTCTTCAGGCCATTGTGCCTCCACTATTAATTGGTTAAATTCTGTGATATAATGAAGGGGATCCTTGTTCCCTTGTTTGAGACTCAATAGTTTACGGTCACTAGCCTGTACATAAGTATGACGGGCAAATAAGCTTTTCAATTTGTCCTTGAACAAGGCATAGTCATATAAGAGGGGGTCATTACTTTCGATTAATGGTACGGCCCAATGAGCAGCATTACCCCCTAAATACGAGATTACAAAAGCTACCTTGGCTGCATCATCAGGATAAGTAGATGCTTTACACAGGAAATGCAATTTGCATTGATTTATGAATACACAAAACTTTGCACTGTCCCCATAAAACCTCTCGGGTACTGCTAAAGAGGCTGGGTTCTGTGTATGTACTGACACCTGAATAGCCTGTGGATTAACTGAACTTGTGATAGAGGTTTCTGTCGATGAAGAGGGAACTGTGAAATGGTCTGGTTGTATGTAAGTGCGTTTATTCCGTTGCAGGGTTTTGTCATGGGGATGAGCCTTGCATTTACACTGTGTTAAGTTGGCATGAGCTTATTAGAAGTTTAAACACAATTTTTCCTTTCTGCTGCCTTTGCACATGGCACACATTATTATTAATGTTTAGAGTTTAGCAAAGTGTTTTTGCTTCACACGAGAATAATATGTTTTTCTTTATTAGCAGCCTCGCTTGGTAAGCTTTGTCTGAACAGTGAGTGCCGAGACCTTCAAGGTTATTTCAACACAGTGGTTGTTGTTCGGACTGATCAGCGTACGTTCTAGACATAACATATATGCAGCTGTGGCCTCCTCTGATTTTGACGCGTTTAATAATGCACTGCGTGGGCATGATTACACACACTTGGAGAACATTTGCATGCAGAGAGCAGTTGCAGAAACTGATGTGATCTATATCTGCTAGGACCAGAGGTATGGGACCGCCCTTATAATCCCAAGAGACATTCTGTAGATATAAAATAACCTACTAGCAAGGGAGGGTGAGATATAGGTGTAGAAGCGTGGCTCAGTGGTTAGAGGCGGCAGACCCGGAAGCTGAGATCAGCCATGGACCAGGGTTCGATTCCCCGCCTCGGTGGGTCTCGGGCTCAAAATTCCACGGACTTGACAATTCTCGCTCCGGTGCCTACTCGACTCACGGGGTCACACTCTGCGACTCTGGGCAATAGCTTGCTTAATCTCCACTATGGCCCCTCGCGGTGGGATGCCTGGCTTTCACCTTGTGGATACCCTGCCGGGGTATCTCACAGGGGAATACCAGGACGGGTTCCCTAAGCAAGCGCCTTGATACCTTCGGGTGATACGTGCGCTATATAAGTCGCAATACATTTACATTTACATTTACATTTTAACCCGTTTCCATCTAGCATTGTAATATGCTTTCTCCCTTTGTATTTTATGGAATAGTAACTATGCTGATAATCTTGTTGCTTATATTATGTTTGCTTGTATTAGCTAAGATACTGCGCATGAGAACACAGCATTAGAAATAAATATTTCAAACTTGCTCGTGTCTCCTTGTACTCCCTGTTTTGGACTGGTATGAGATTTTAACGAAAGAGTGTTCATGCGTTCCACATTGCCTGAGGTATTCTAAGTTCCATGTTCTGGGTTGTCTAATCAATGGGGTTATGGAAGAACCAATGAGACACTGATTGCTAGTCTGGTAGGGGATTTTGGCTACTAAGGTGAGTTTTGGTACACTCTAATTTACTGAGGTTCCAAGTCTCTATGCCCAGTTCTGTGTATGAGCAGAATCCCTGCTACATGGCGCCCAATACTGGTGGTCTTATTACATGACGCTTGAGTAGAACTTCATTCAGTCCTTAGCCACTTCGCTATTATTTCCGGTTAACAGTGGTGTTGGACAAACCTACCTATAGTTACATAGGTCTTTTCAAGCTTGAATCTTTCAAAACGGTTTCCTTTTGAATTACTACCCAGTTGTGCTACATTGTTTTACAATGCACCTTTTCTTCCCTGTGTCGCTATGGCTGACATTGACATACCGTAGCATAGTCACATTGCGTTACGTAACCATTTACAAGCTTATAATGTCGGTTTGGAGGGCATGGCAGTTATTTTTGTAGTGAGTGCTGAGGTGGCATACCCTTTTGAGATTTACTACTCATGGGTGACGTTTCCCCGCTGTGAATGCGGCTACTCAGGTGTTTCACACTTATACTCACACACCCGTGCACGGGGAATATGTTCCATATAGGACACAGGAGGTTCCGATTTCCGCATGGCAGCACCGTGTTTGGTTTAATGGCGCCCTTCCCCATAGTTTAACGGCGGCTCGATTAGGTCCATTGTCCATCCCAGGTGCTTCTTGGCCTGTGTTGGCTGGATTTACCCCAAATCCTCGTGCGGGGACTGTCCCCGTTGCTGAATTGAGACCCCTATATAACTTTGCGATCAGTGTTATCAGTGCCCTGGTTCAATATATCACTCGCAATTTCCCGGGCGTGGCCCCTGGAGTTGCATCCCTTCCAGTTGGACCGAGCGGAATGAAGCTTAGTCCCGTGATGGTCAATGCAGTAATGGGCAAGCGTCCCCAAGATAAGGATGATTTGCCTTTTTGGCTTGCCGAGAAATTGGACCAGCTGGAGGCAGTTTTTCCTAATTCGAGTCCCGTGGAAAAACACAGGATTCTTACAATTAGTTTGCCCAAGGACTTGGTACCAGAAGCCGGTGACTGTGAGTCGTGGGGTAGGATTTTTGCGGCAGTGTACACGAGATGCTTCGGCACTCCGTCAATGGCTGTCCTTCCAACGGTCATTAAACGTGTTCAGGACGAACACGGACCTTAGGCTGCGGTTGAATTGGGAATGAGGCTCGTTGGCGCATTTGACGTAGTTTCCGATCTCGTCCTTTCTAATGTTAAGGGAAATGCGGTGAACTTTAAAGTGGCTAATGCCTTACGTGATGTCCCCGATGCCGAAAAACCCCGACAGTTACCGAGAATTATTGCGCCGGTTTATAAAATCATTGGCCGCAATAGTTTAGGTGTCAAACCCTTTTCTGCTAAAGATAAAAAACAAACTCAAGGTGCGAAGTCTGAAACAGACATTCAAACCACAGCTCCAAAGAAAAATTGGAACAGAAATAAAAAACAGGGGAAACAGCAGCAGAAACAGGAGTCCCATCCCCCATCACCAGTGCCTGCGTCTACTGAGCGCGTTTATGAGTTACGTGACCGCACTACGATTTCAGGTTCCTGATCAACGCTCTCCTCGTTCTTTACAGGACACATCGGCCTCATCGTCCGGTGGTGGAGGCGGCGGCAGATGTCGGGGTGCCCAGCAGAGGCGCGACCAGCCGCGCCCGAAAGACGGCAAAGGCAAGCAGGACGATTCTTCACAGAAAAGACCCCAGTTTCAGAAAAAGAAAGTTGCCTCTTTAACAGCGAGATATGCCACAGATAGTGAGAACGCAGCTTCGGAATCAGACATGGGCGCTGACGTTATTGGACAGCGCGGCGGAGATTACCATAGTGCGAGAGGCCCTGCGTCCACTACTGAAGGTGACAGCGACTGACCGATATGTTTTTGTAGAGTCAGCTGATACTAGAGTAGCTCCCCCTGATAGGCTTTTTGAAATTGTCCTTTTAATTGAAGGTGACATACAACTTACCATAATAGGGGTATTTTGGGAAAATCTTACAACTACCTATGACATTTTGTTAGCGGAGGCTGACTGGCCCCCACCTTTTGTTCTCACAGCTCCGAGAGGGAAGGAGGTAATCCTCCCTAGTTTCGCGCACACAGTGTCTAAGGAGCATGCGCTGAATTTTGCTGAAGAGTGGGCTAAGGCCCTTGAGCCGGCTCTGTACCGTACGCACTGTGGTTGGGATCAATTTTCCCCACACCATGAGATTCCCTTACGGTCTATGCCACAGCCTCAACCTCAATATCCTATCCGGCATGAAGCTAAGGCTTCCGTTGTGGAAATCCTTGAACAATTAGAATATCAAGGAGCGATTGAAACTTGTGTGTCACCGATGAATAACCCACTTTTTACTGTGACCAAGCCTGATGGTTTGTACTGTTTGGTATTGGATTACCGGCATTTAAACTCGCATTGCCGTACTTGTGTAGTACAAAATACCCTCGGCTCTGCTTTAGTGGATGGTCTTGTGCGAAAAAGGTTTAAAACCACACTTGACATATCCAAGTTTTTTTTGCCCACAATCTGTCTGGTCTAAGTTCACAATGGACCACTTTTACCAGTGGCGGCAAACAACGCCAATTTAAACGCCTGGCCATGGGCTATAAGAATAGTCCGGGTGTGTTTGCTGCCCGCATTGTCTCTCTCTTAGAGAGAGTAGACCCAGATGCGTGTTCGTATGTGGATGACATTTATCTCACAGACGACGAAATTTGGGCGCATCTGTGTCGCGTTGACCGCATAATTTGTAACTTTGAGGACTTCGGTTACAAATTCAACTTTGCAAAGTCTCACATTGCAGAGTACACAGTGTTGTTCCTGGGCTATGAGTTCAACAATGAAGGTCGATGGTTGGCTCCTCACTTCTTGGAGAAATGCGCACAGCTGCGCACTCCTACAACACTGAAAAAATTACAGTCCTTGCTGGGATTTTTAAATTTCGGGTGTACTTACATTCCCGAATATGCCCAGCGTATCAAACCTTTGTATGCTTTGATACAACCTACTTTTACCAAATCATGCTAGCTGCCTGAACATTCAGCCATTTTGCAATCTTTACAGGCTGATCTTCTAGAATCTAAATTCTTACTGACTCGTGATAACCACACTAACCTGGTGATAAGATTCATCCCTGGGGCGGTGGGTTTCACTTACCTTAATTTTGACGAAGGTGACACAGTACCTATCTCGTACAAGTCACACTTGTACACTTCGGCTGAAATGCGGTTTTCCACTGTGGAGAAGGTTTTGACTGCAGTGCAAATGGCAATTCTTAAGGAGCGTGCACTGTCGCAGGGAAATCGCATGTTGGTTGTTACCCCGTATCCTGTCGTAGAGGAAGTGACGAAAGCCAGTGTACCAAATTCTAAAGCTTTGTACCCACAGTGGATACAATGGGCAGCATCCTTGACGTCTCCTTACAGTCACAAGAGTTTTTGCAGTATGAGTTTGTTCATCCTGCGCCATTGACTATGCGGCCTTTGGAGGATTTCCATTGTATCATTTACACTGATGGTTCGGCGCAAGTTGCGCATGGGTCTAAACACGCATATGTATCTGCTTGTGCCATTGTGGTAGGTACCATGGTGAATGATGAATTTAAGTCCGATGTCGTGCATACACAGACATTTGGAGACTGTACCGCACAATTGGCAGAGCTCCGTGCTCTGATGCTTGCATTGGAGTACGCTGATCCTGGTGTGACGAATCTTATTTTTAGTGATTCTTACTACTGTGTCCAGTCTTACAATGAAAACCTGATATTTTGAGTTCAGAATGATTTTCGTGATTCCAAGGGTAGCACGATAAAACATAAAATGATCTGGGTTCGAGTGGCTGAGCTCAAATATCAGTTGCCACTCGTGTATGTAATTCACACTCTCGGTCATCAGCGCGTGGGAGTTCACGCTGTTGGCAATAATTTGGCCAATGAGGGCGCAAAAACAGCAGTATCTACATGTTTAGTTGCAGCAGTTACACGTTCCAAAAGTAAGATTGATGATGACATCTTGGCGGCTGTAGCCGCTAATGAGAAGGGAAGTAAATATCCTAAGGGTTTCCCTTTGAAGAATTCATATCACTTAAGTCCTGATAAAGTTCCTTATGTGAAAATATCGGATGTTGGTGAAAGACTGATCCCAACGCGGACCGCAGGTCCACACTGATTACAGCTACTCATGAGGGTGTTGCGTCTGCGCATTCAGGCGTTTCAGCTACTGTATCTCAGTTACAACAACGTTTCTGGTGGCGGGAACTGTACAAACGGATGCGTGATTATGTCCTTCAATGTGACATTTGCCAGCAGATTAAGCCTTCGACTGCTACGCGTCCACCCCAGACACAGTTGTACATTTCTAATAGACCACTTGGTTGTGTTTATTTAGATCACTGCGGTCCTTTTTCCTCTGATACTGCGTGTAAGTACATCTTAGTTGCATTTGATTCTTGCACACGCTTTGTGTAGGTGTGGGCACACCGCAGCGCAGTGCTGATTCACGAACTGTCATAAGAGTCTTGCGTGTCTTTGTAGGGATTTTTGCCTGTGTCACCTTCCATTCAGATCAGGGTCCTGCTTTCACCTCTAAGGCTTATAAGGATGCCATGACTTCATTGGGGATCCAAGTCAAGTTTTCGTCTCCCTGCAGACATGAGGGTAATAGTGTTGTGGAACGAATGAACCGAGATTTAAAGCAGTCTTTGACAGCTAGAGTTATAGGCACTGGCAGGAACTGGCTAGCCCACATAAATAGTGTGCAACGTGCACTTAATAATCTCCCTAGAAGGTCTCTGGGTGGACGGACCCCATACGAAATGCTCTTTGGTATCAAAATGTTCGTCCCGGACCTTGACGGTCTAGACCAGGCGGCGGTTGCTGCCCCCTTTGACGTAGATGAACATTATCATGTTTTACAGAATCTACAAGAGACGAGAGACAGTCTTGCAAAGGAACACTTGCCCTCCACATCTGATGCTGTGTTGCAGAATCTGGTAGTTGGCTGGCTACCCCAGGTTGGACAACTGGTTCGAGACAAGATCGAAAACAAGAAAGAATTTGGTCCCTCATATCGAGCTCCAGTTCCAGTGCTTGGCGTGCAGGGCACAAGAACAGTAATATTTCCACTACTTCCAGGTCGTAAAGGAAAAAGGTACATCTCCATTGACAATGTCAAACTACACAGAGTGGCCGATTCTTCTTAGTATGACTCCGGCAGTCTCATGTCCATCGATTTTTAGGAATTCTGTTTTGGCCCCGGCTCTTAACCCCAGGCCTGATGTTGCCCTCGAGATGCCTGCCGTTTCTAGTCCTTTATTGAGTTCACATTAATCTTGTTGCTAATAATATGTTTGCTTGTATTAGCTAAGATACTGCGCATGAGAACACGGCATTAGAAATAAATATTTCAAACTTGCTCGTGTCTCCTTGTACTCCCTGTTTTGGACTGGTATGAGAGTATAACGAAAGAGTGTTCATGTGTTCCACATTGCCTGAGGTATTCTAAGTTCCATGTTCTGGGTTTTCTAACCATTGGGGTTATGGAAGAACCAATGAGACACTGATTGCTAGTTTGGTAGGGGATTTTGGCTACTAAGGTGAGTTTTGGTACACCCTAATTCACTGAGGTTCCAAGTATCTATGCACAGTTCTGTGTATGAGCAGAATCCCTGCTACAGTTTCCCCTGCAGGATTAATAGATGCATGTTGAACTCGATCTAATTGTGAATGTAATTGCTGTACAAGCCTCCCTCCCTATGGAACAATACAAGTCATTAGGCAATATCATGCAAGCTTTATGAAAAAACACACAGTCCCTTACCAGCTGGACATCTCCAAATGCCAAAATGAAAATCTGAATGAGCAGCAGTGCAGTAACAGGACTCTGTCAGTTTACTAGAAAGACTAAAGGTGAATATACATGATATTGAGGAAGGTTTATGTGGGGATTTACTTATGATGGAATGTAGAGTGTTGCTAGGTATTATGGAATGTTGATATTTGAAGTGGGGCAGAGAAGAAACTGGAGTTGATGAAGCAGCTGGAGGTCTGTATATTTTCATGCTACAATAAAGATTACCTATTACCTAAGACAACTTATTTTCTGCGTTGGAAGCATCTTTGCATTGTTCCTTTTCAGGGTATTAATTTGAGCTATTAGAATGAGTGACCAGGGATTAGCAGTTCCTCCTTCTTTTCTTCCAACTCCAGGTGAACCAGCCATACCCTGGAAAGAATGGAAAAAGATATTTTTAACTTATGTTTTAGCTACAGGTGCAGATAAGTATGGGCCTATTCGCAAGCAAGCAATTTTACCTCATCATCTAGGTGTTGAGGGACGTCGTTTGTATGAGAACTTACCTGAAATAGCCTTAGGAATAGGTAGTGGGGAGCCAACTAATGTTTACGAAATGAGTATGCAAATGTTAGAGTAAAGGTTTGTTGCCAAAATTAATACAGTTTTGAAAAGACACAAGTTTTTATGTTGAGTGCAAAAACCAGATGAAGACATAGCATCTTATGAAGCTACGTTAAGGGGTTTGTCTTTGACTTGTCAATTTGAAAATGTAGGTGATTCACTCATTTGTGACCAAATTGTTAGGTGTACTAACAACAAAAGAGTACGAGAAAAATTACTTATTAAAGACTCCACTTTAGAAGAAGCTATTCAGATAGCAAAAAGTTTAGAAAGTTCTGACTTATGGATTAAAGAGATGGATCAATGTACCGATTCTATAGTTTCTAAAAACATACCACTGAAAGATTCTGAATCTAGGGATCTGAATCAAAAGGGGTTGCAGATCCATGCATGTGTTGATGAAACAAAAGTAGTAAAGAAAGGAGGGACATTTCTACCCAAGTACTTTAGTAAACCTTCTAACGTGTCTCACATGTCCCACACTGCATCCACGAACACATTTCCACAAACTAATTCTCGTGTTTTTAAGTGTTATAGATGTGGGTCTCCTGGGCATATTGCTTCTAGCACCAAGTGAATGGCTAGAAATTTGATTTGTAGAGCGTGTGGGAAAAGAGGACACATTGCCAAAGCTTGCAATGCAAAACCTCAATATATTCATGAGATTGATGACACGTGAAAATATTCAAGAACTCATGTTGTGTGTTGATGGGGCACACATTCAAGAAAATAAGATCTCAGAATCGGTCTGTAAAATAGATATTGCCACTGAAAGCTCTGAAAAACTCGAAAAACTCTACTCAATCATAAACTTTGATGCTAAAGTAGTCAAAATGTTAATTGACACGGGTACCTTGTTGTCACGGGGGCTCTGCCGAGGATGGGCGGGGTGAAGACTTTAATGGGTGTTTGTTTCCACCCCGTCCACAGGACACGTATGGCCCCTTAAATGCGGCTTGGGCTTCCCCAGAGGCGGAGACCTCAGTCCTGACGTCATCCTCAGTGAGCCTGTCAGACCCGGAAGAGGTGTGTAAAGCTGTGCCAGCGGAATGCGGAAGCGCAAAAGCCGGAGGACGAGTTGGCATTGGGAAGCAGGAGCTGGAGGAGAATACTAGCGAGACGGGAAGGAGAACGGACAAAACCGGAGACCTCGGAGCCAGAAGGACCGAAGAGCCAGGAGGCCAAAGATACCGTGGCTCGCCCTGCCACACTTCTGGAGAAGTGTGGCTGAACAAGGTACGAAAGAGTATACTGCGCTTTGTATTTTCACGGGGAGGGACAGGGTAGAAGACGTCTGGGGGGGTCCCGGGGCTGTGTTCTTTTCTTTTGCACACCCTCCTTATTCGTGATATTTTTTTTTCTGGATAGGAGTTTGGTGGTAGCCCCACCCCTTCTTACAACTCGTGATACGTGGGCCCAAGCCTTAAAATCTATGGTCTCTTTTTTTTCTCTCACCTGAGACAAGACAAAGACCCCTTTCCTGAAGCGCCGAAGCCTCGTCAAGAGCCAAGACCCAGGAATCGTCTTTCCCCCGCAAAACCCTGAAGCAAGCTTGTTATCCCCATAACAAACATCGGATGGATGTTACTTTACTTTGAGTTGTTCAATAAATACCGTAAAGACTTCAGTGGTCAGTCAATCATTACTTCACCACCTCGATCCCTCCCCCTATACCTCGGCGACAAGTGACGAGCCAGATAGGAGTTTAAAGAGCCACCATCTGATACAAGATGGAGAACCTTATACATCAAATGAAGGAAGGCCTGGCGAAGCTTGAATGGGCCATAGAAAAAACGTCCAGCCAAGCAGAGGCGGACCGCGCAACATTCACTACGGCTATCCAGAACCAGGCCGATAATCTACTGAAACTGGCGGAAGGACAGACCCAGCTCATGGCTGTCCCGGGACAAGGAAGAATCGCTGCCCCCCCCTCCCGGGACGGTCGTTCCCCTACAGAAGTACACCCCGGGGGATGATCACTTGGCGTTCTTCTTGAACTTTGAGAGGGCTGCGAGGGCCAGCGCTTGGCCCAGGGATAGGTGGCCATTTTACCTCGCTCCTCTTCTAACGGGAGAGGCTCAGGCGGCTTATCAGATGGTGAATAAGGACGGTACAACCACCTATGCGCTGGTAAAGCAATATATTCTAGACCGTCTGGGAGTGGACGAGGAAACCCACAGGCTGCGGTTCCGCCAAGAACGCGGGACCCCAGGAGATCTCCCCAAAACCTTGTTTTATAAACTTAAAGGAGCGGCAGATCTATGGCTCAAGCCACAGGAGTCCAACATGGAGGAGGTCGTGAACAAAATCTACCTTGAACAGTTCTTAGAGGCCCTTCCCTATGGTACGCAGTGCTGGTTGAAACAACATGCCGGGCTGACTCTAGAACATGCCATAAAGATGGCTACGTCTTATGCCCGGGCCCAAGGCCGGACATCCATAAAGGAGCCCGAGAAAAACACCAAAAATACAACATCGGGGAAATCAGACAAAAGATTTGTAAAAGGGGCAGCTGAACTTCCGCGACCCTGGTTCTCACGACCAAACATCCCCCCTGCCTCAGACCCCAGTGTTATGGCTGCGGAGAGTGGGGACACATAGCATGGTACTGCCGCAAGAAAAGGGAAAAAGACGAAGAACCCATGGACGTGAGCTATGCGCCCCACTCTATCCTATACGCCCAAGAAACCGGGCCAGTGTTTTACGTGAGTGTGACTATAAATGGGAAGATTGTAAGGGCTTTACTGGACTCAGGCTGTAAACACTCAGTGGTGAGGCAGGAATTAGTCATCCCTTCTTGTCTTTTGCCAGGGCGGACTGTTCATATTAGGTGTGTACACGGTGATATCAAGGAGTACCCCGTGGCTAAGATATCCCTCCATAGCGACTCGAGGTTGGAGACAGAGGTGGTGGTTGGGGTATTGGTGACTCTCCCCGAACAGGTCATCATAGGGATTGACAATCCAGGCTTTAACTCTCTTATGTATGACGCCCTCAGTAGAACCAGAAGACCGTATGACACCCTTCTTGTGTCCGAGCCCTGGGCTAGGGATACCCATTTCAAGACGGCCCAACTAAACGACGCTAGCCTCGCCAATGCCTGGCAAAAGGCCTGTGACGGACAGGACCCCTTAGCTAGGACTGATCCCACCTTTATTGAACAGAATGGACTGCTTTACAGACTAGCCAAACCAGATGGGGTCCCTCAGCTGTTGGTTCCTGCCGGGTTTAGGGAGCAGATCCTTCTTTTCACTCATGCGCATCTACTGGCAGGTCACTCCGGGGCCAAAAAGACAGGGCAGGCCATATTACACCACTTCTTCTGGTCAGGAGTATATGCCCAAATTCAAAAGTACTCCCAGGAATGCCAGATCTGCCAGCGACGTAATCCTTACGTCCCTCCCACAGTGCCCTTGAATCCCTTGCCCATCATAGGTAGACCGTTTGACCGCTTGGGGATGGATCTTATCGGGCACTTGCCTAAGTCAGGTCAAGGACACCAATACGCCCTAGTGTTGGTTGATTATGCCACTCGTTACCCGGAGGCTTTTCCCCTCCGGGCAGCCACCGCCTCCGTTATAGCCCAAAGACTAATAGAGGTGTTTTCACGCATGGGGTTTCCCAGGGAGATCATTACTGATCAAGGCACGCCTTTCGTGTCTCGTTTGATGAGGCAAGTGTGTAAGCAACTGCGGATCAAACATATAAAAACCTCTGTTTACCATCCCCAGACAGATGGTCTGGTTGAGCGATACAATGATAGCCTAAAGCTCACCTTAAAAAAGCTTCTGTCTGGGGATGGTAAAAACTGGGACCAGCTATTGCCGCTGGCCCTTTTTGTTCTCCGTAGCCAAACCCAAACCTGCTTAGGAACATTACCTTTTGAGTTGCTGTTTGGTCGGAGCCCTGGGACCTTGCTAGAGATCACAAAGGACAGTTAGGAAAAAGAGGGGGCGCAGGAAGCCGAGGCTTTATTAGACTATACCCATCAGCTACAAACAAGGCTCCATAAACTTAGAGCCATGGCCCATGTCCATCTGGCCGTAGCACAGGTAAAACAGAAGGCATTCTACGATAGATCTACCAGGACCCCTCACTGATCTTTTGCGTAAAACCCACACCTCTTCCCGGTTGCCAGCCCCCTCTGACAGAGAAGCCAATGTGTTCCAAGCATTAAAAACACCCTTACATCCTCCCCTGTACTGGTGTCCCCATACTTCCACAGACCCTTCATCCTCCAGACGGACGCCTCGGGGGTCGGAATCGGGGCGGTTCTATCACAGCAGGGTGAGGGGGATCTAGAAAGACCCATTCTGTACATCAGCAGAAAATTGTTTCCCAGAGAACAAGCATACTCAACCATAGAGAAGGAGTGCCTTGCGGTCCGATGGGGGGTGGACAAACTCCGCTTCTATCTGGAAGGCAGGCCATTCATATTGTATACAGACCATGCCCCACTGACCTGGCTCCAGCGAAACCGCGGTCACAATGAACGCATCCTGCGGTGGTTTTTGGCCCTCCAGCCCTACCAAATAGAAGTTCGTCATTGGAAAGGCATGGATCAGGGGAATGCTGACTTTCTTTCTCACTTTCCGCTTTGCCCCGATCGGGGAAATCCCGGGGGATGGATGTGTCACGGGGGCTCTGCCGAGGACGGGCGGGGTGAGGACTTTAATGGGTGTTCATTTCCACCCCATCCACAGGACACGTATGGCCCCTTTAATGCGGCTTGGGCTTCCCCAGAGGTGGAGACCTCAGTCCTGACGTCATCCTCAGTGAGCCTGTCAGACCCGGAAGAGGCGGATAAAGCTGTGCCAGCGGAATGCGGAAGCGCGAAAGCCAGAGGACGAGTTGGCGTTGGGAAACAGGAGCTGGAGGAGAATACTAGCGAGACGGGAAGGAGAACGGACGAAACCGGAGACCGAAGAGCCAGAAGGACCGAAGAGCCAGGAGGCCAATGATACCGTGACTCGCCCCACCACACTTCTGCAGAAGTGTGGCTGGACAAGGTACGAAAGCGTATACTGCGCTTTGCATTTTCATGGGGAGGGACAGGGTAGAAGACGTCTGGGGAGGTCACGGGGCTGTGCTCTTTTCTTTTGCAAACCCTCATATTTGGGGTATTTTTTTTTCTGGATAAGTGTTTGGTGGTAGCCCCTGGTGAACCCTCAGACCCCGCCCCCTTCTTACAACTTGTGATACGTGTGCCCGAGCCTTAAAATCTATGGTCCCTTTTATTTCTCTCATCGGAGACAAGACGAAGACCCCTTTCCTGAAACGCCAAAGCCTCATCAAGAGCCAAGACCCAGAAATCGTCTTTCCCCTGCAAAACCCCGAAGCAAGCTTGTTATCGCCATAACAAACATCGGATGGATGTTACTTTGCTTTGAGTTGTTCAATAAATACCGTAAAGACTTCAGTGGTCAGTCAATCATTACTTCACCACCTCGACCCCTCCCCCTATACCTCGGAGACACTTGTATACATTATTATCAAAAGACATGTATCTACGAGTATGGGGAAGTGAAAGTAAAGTAGATTCTTGGAACGTACCTTGCATTAGAGCTGTTGGTTACGGTGGTAAAACTATTGACATTCTGGGACTTAAGTGGATGATTATAAGTCTTTAATGTAGGAAGGTGTATGGAAGAGTATATTTGATGAAGCAAGGGACTAATTTACTAGGCTGGCGACATCAAAAAGATCTAGGGATTATGCTTAATCCTAATGCACTTGAACCAGTGACATCCTTACCTGTACTTAATGTTGATAATTATGAAGCTGATATTATGGTGAAATTTCCAAGTTGGGAAAGTTGGTGAATTTCGCTCATAAAATCATTCAAAAATAAATGCAGTATCAGTAGTTCTCAAGGTAAGGAATGTGCCTTATCTAATCAGAGGTCCCATTCAAGAAGAACTAAACAAGCTGTTGAAATTAAACATTATTGAACCTATTGAAGCTTCTGAATGGCTCGCACCCATTGTAGTCGCGCCTAAGGATGGTGGAAACAAGATTCGCTTATGTGTTGACCTCCGCGACCTTAACAGAAATATTTGGGTTGACAGACAACCACTACCGAATATTTCTGGAATGTTAACAGGTATGGGTGGGGGAGCAATTTTCAGTGTTATAGATATGTCTGCAGCGTATCACCAAATTGATCTGGACAAGGAATCGAGGCATCTTAATTCCTTTGTAACACCGCTGGGAGCATTTAGCTACCTGAGAATGCCGTTTGGTTTGGCGTCTGCCTCAGCGGTGTTCCAGAGAGTTATCTGTAAGAATGCATTCATGTCTATAAAAAAAGAAATATTACACGCACCTACTCTTGGACATTTTGATGTCAAGGGGTAAACCTACATCACCACTGATGCAAGTGCGGTGGGGATTGGAGCTGTTCTATCTCAAATTCATGATGGAGTGGAAAGGATTATTGGTTTTGGTTCCAGGAGGCTTCAGGGAGCTGAAATCTCATATTCTACGAGTGAGAGAGAAGCTCTGGCATGTTGTTGGGGCATTAAACATTTTCGATACTTTGTTTGGGGGGTTACCTTTCAAGGTACGGACCGACCACAAGCCTTTAGTACACCTATTTAAAGGAGGAAGAGGATTGGAAGATAATGTTACTCCCAGGATATCTAGGTGGATATTATCTGTGATTGGGTACAATTTTCAAATGGAATACATGAAGGGTTTAAAAAATGTGATAGCGGATTGTTTATCTAGAATGCCAGTGGATGCCACTAAGGAAGATTTGGAGGAAGTAGTAGATGTGATCAGATGTAATGAGGAACAAGTATTTGATAAAGATGAATGGGACAATGGTATGTCGGAGGATGTTTTGTTGCTGAAGGTGATGGATTGTGTATCGAGAAGATGGACAAAATACATTTCTGATGATGTTCGTTTTAGGTGTTTTCATCACGTTGAGGATGAATTAAGTGTAAATGAGGGAAAGTTAGGGAGAAGGAACAAGCTGGTACCACCGACTAAATTGAGGTGTAAAATTATGAATATAGCACATGAAGGGCATCTTGGGAGGAATATGACCATGAGGCCTGTTCGGCAGTCATTTTGGTGACCAGGGATGGACAATGATATTGAAGAACTTGTCAGGGAATGTTATGCATGTGCTATGAGTGACAAGACGAAAGTTGTGAGGCAACCTCCCCTTGCCTGTACAGAATTTCCCAAACGACCTCGGGAGAGGTTAGCTATTGATTTTCTAGGTCCCATAACTAGATTGGGATCTCCGAGTAAGTTTGTGATGGTCCTTGTAGATTATCACTCCAAGTGGTTTGTTGTGGAGTCTACTGATTGTATTGAGACGGAAAAGGTAATTGGTTTTATGGAGAGGGTGTTCTTGAACGAAGGGATTCCAAAGACACTAGTGTCAGATAATGGAGTTCAGTTGATTTCTAGAAGGATGAAAGAATTTTTATGCAAAATGGGAATTGTTAATGAGAGAGTTGCTTTGTTCAGACCTCAGGCAAACGGTTTGGTTGAGAGGATCAACCGTCTGTTGATGGACAATATTCAACTTTCATTAGCAAATGGATTGGTGTGGTCAGAGGAACTTAAGAAACTGGTGTGGTCTTACAGAGTCACACCACATTCAATGACTGGAGTTTCTCCATTCGTTTCTCTTAAAGGTCGTGAACCGGATATGAAAGAAGTTCCAGGTTGGTTAAAAAACAGAGAGTGTGTCTGGGTGGATTGTGCCGCGGTGGAGGATGATGTTAAAAGACAACAAAAGGTGGCCATGAGTCACTACAATTTAAGGAAAGGTGTTAAGGATTCAGATATTGAAGCAGGTGATTGGGTTGTAGTGAGAAGAGGTGGAATTGTTACCAAAGCGGAAAGTAAATTTTCTAAAACTATACAAGTAAAAACTGTAAAAAAAACATTCTTATCCTAGCTGATGGATCTGCTTGGAGTTGTGGAAATGTGTCCAAGTGTCATTCTCCTAAAATTGTTAATGTATCAATATGTTTCCTACATTGAAGAAGTTGTGGAAAAGTGTCTAAAGAAAATAAATAAATAAATAAATAAAAAATAATAATGCACCTTAAAAAATGTAGGTATTGATATGGTTCTTGCATTTAGCTTTGTAAATTGTTTTATTTTACATTTTCATTATTGTTCTTTGTAAGGGGGAGATATGTGGGAATTTGCTTATGATGGAATGTAGAGTGTTGCTAGGTAGTACGGAATGTTATCTTTGAAGTGGGGCAGAGAAGAAACTGGAGTTGATGAAGCAGCTGGAGGTCTGGGTATTTTCATGCTACAATAAAGATTACCAACTTATTTTCTGCGTTGGAAGCATCTTTACATTTAGTTCATAATGCCACTTGTAACAGAAGTAGGATTCAAGGCGAGGAACTTGCAAAATAAAAGGGAAGGCGCAGCAAGGCTTTAAAACACCACCACAAAGCAACTGCCAATGCTTATTGAATTGCTGACAGAGTCAACAGACAATAAACTCTTGCGCACCGTGCGCTACAAAATGACATCAAGCCTGCTCTCAAAAAGAATTACTGGAAACGGCACCACGCGTGTGAATAAATGCCAGAGCCTCTCTCGCTATAAGGGATTGGTTATAAAGTAACCGCGAACAAGCAAAACAAAGAGAAACACGGCCGTGTCTAATTAAAGGACCGAGGCGCGGCCACGTTAACAGGGCGGAAAAATATGGCGTGCACTTCTAAACATGCACAGGGCAACAGGCAACAAAATAACTAGCTCAAAAATGCCTGAGCCGCCAATTCTACACCAGCAGGACTGCAAAGGAAATGAGGAAGGGACGAGGGCTGAGAAGCAGGGTAGTGGGAAAATAGGGATACCAGAAGCCGCTACGGGGTATAGCAGGATACTGGAACCAATCAGAATGGGAACGAAAGGGGCGAGGATTCACGAGGACGAAAGCCAAGCACCGGCTTCCTGGCAATTCGAGGTATTTAAAGGGAGAGAGCATCCATAAACTCCACCTCCCACATAGGGGCTAGGGACCATCTAAAAAGTGTGTCTTCATAAAGCAAGCATTCAGCCCCCTCCAATACTCCAAGGGACTACACAGGAAACCTGATGTCTAACACATACCATGTGGACTTTGTTGCATTAAGCACCACAATCTGCATGTTATTTCCACCAAAACTCAAACTAAGCGATGTTTATTTGGCATCCGATAAACAACAGGCCCTGTTGTATCATTAATTATGAGGTACGATAAATATGCCTTGATGCTGACATACTTGGAATCAGGGCCTTAGCTTCTTCCATCGTTTCAGCTTGGACAGCAGTAGGATAAAGATTTGGTAGTTCTAATTTTGTTCAATCCTCACTTAGCACTTCTCTGACCTCTGAGGCCTGCGAGCAATATATATATATATATATATATATATATATATATATATATATATTATCCAACGAAATGTTGCCTGCTGTAAGGAAGCCCATCTCAGGTAAGTTCAAATTCAAGCCATCTTTATTGGTAGGTGAAAAGCAATGTTTAGAACATCAATGCCCAACGCGTTTCGTGATAACGATCACTTCCTCAGGGGCTGTGGGCCAACAGCCGAGCAATGCAGCACAGCAGTTTTAAGTTCTTGCTCCCGCCCAAGTGGGCGTGGCCAACACATAGCATGCTGGTACTTGGAGTCCTCAGAGAAATAATCCCAGTGTGTCGCTGTGTCATTCCTGCAATCTGCACCCAAATTAATCCCAAGTGGGTTGTGGTTCACTGCTGCAGTCTGTCATGCATATGCATTCACCCACCGGCGACGAACCTGTTCCATGGCCACAGCACCGTTTGATGCCACAGCGGAACTGCACGAGTGCAGCGGGGCGTTCCTTGCGGCTCAGGCGAGGCCGCTAAACATCTAACGAAAAGTTGCCTGCTGTAAGGAAGCCCGTCTCAGGTAAGTTCAAATTCAAGCCATCTTTATTGGTAGGTGAAAAGCAATGTTCAGAACTTCACGAAGTGCTCCACAGAACATCAATGCCCAACGCGTTTCGTGATAACGATCACTTCCTCAGGGGCTGTGGGCCAACAGGCGAGCAATGCAGCACAGCAGTTTTAAGTTCTTGCTCCCGCCCAAGTGGGCGTGGCCAACACATAGCATGCTGGTACTTGGAGTCCTCAGAGAAATAATCCCAATGTGTCGCTGTGTCATTCCTGCAATCTGCACCCAAATTAATCCCAAGTGGGTTGTGGTTCACTGCTGCAGTCTGTCATGCATATGCATTCACCCACCTGCGACGAACCTGTTCCATGGCCACAGCACCATTTGATGCCACAGCGGAACTGCACGAGTGCAGCGGGGCGTTCCTTGCGGCTCAGGCGAGGCCGCTAAACATCCAACGAAAAGTTGCCTGCTGTAAGGAAGCCCGTCTCAGGTAAGTTCAAATTCAAGCCATCTTTATTGGTAGGTGAAAAGCAATGTTCAGAACTTCACGAAGTGCTCCACAGAACATCAATGCCCAACGCGTTTCGTGATAACGATCACTTCCTCAGGGGCTGTGGGCCAACAGGCGAGCAATGCAGCACAGCAGTTTTAAGTTTCTGCTCCCGCCCAAGTGGGCGTGGCCAACACGTAGCATGCTGGTACTTGGAGTCCTCAGAGAAATAATCCCAGTGTGTCGCTGTGTCATTCCTGCAATCTGCACCCAAATTAATCCCAAGTGGGTTGTGGTTCACTGCTGCAATCTGTCATGCATATGCATTCACCCACCGGCGACGAACCTGTTCCATGGCCACAGCACCATTTGATGCCACAGCGGAACTGCACGAGTGCAGCGGGGCAATCCTTGCAGCTCAGGCGAGGCCGCTAAACATCCAACGAAAAGTTGCCTGCTGTAAGGAAGCCCGTCTCAGGTAAGTTCAAATTCAAGCCATCTTTATTGGTAGGTGAAAAGCAATGTTCAGAACTTCACGAAGTGCTCCACAGAACATCAATGCCCAACGCGTTTCGTGATAACGATCACTTCCTCAGGGGCTGTGGGCCAACAGGTGAGCAATGCAGCACAGCAGGTTTAAGTTCTTGCTCCCGCCCAAGTGGGCGTGGCCAACACGTAGCATGCTGGTACTTGGAGTCCTCAGAGAAATAATCCCAGTGTGTCGCTGTGTCATTCCTGCAATCTGCACCCAAATTAATCCCAAGTGGGTTGTGGTTCACTGCTGCAGTCTGTCATGCATATGCATTCACCCACCGGCGACGAACCTGTTCCATGGCCACAGCACCGTTTGATGCCACAGCGGAACTGCACGAGTGCAGCGGGGCGTTCCTTGCAGCTCAGGCGAGGCCGCTAAACATCCAACGAAAAGTTGCCTTCTGTAAGGAAGCCCGTCTCAGGTAAGTTCAAATTCAAGCCATCTTTATTGGTAGGTGAAAAGCAATGTTCAGAACTTCACGAAGTGCTCCACAGAACATCAATGCCCAACGCGTTTCGTGATAACGATCACTTCCTCAGGGGCTGTGGGCCAACAGGCGAGCAATGCAGCACAGCAGTTTTAAGTTCTTGCTCCCGTCCAAGTGGGCGTGGCCAACACGTAGCATGTTGGTACTTGGAGTCCTCAGAGAAATAATCCCAGTGTGTCGCTGTTTCATTCCTGCAATGTGCACCCAAATTAATCCCAAGTGGGTTGTGGTTCACTGCTGCAGTCTGTCATGCATATGCATTCACCCACCGGCGACAAACCTGTTCCATGGCCACAGCACCGTTTGATGCCACAGCGGAACTGCACGAGTGCAGCGGGGCGTTCCTTGTGGCTCAGGCGAGGCCTTTTCGTTGGATGTTTAGCGGCCTCGAAACATTTCCAAAAAGCATCTCCGAGAGGGGAGCCCCCGACCCTGCAGGGCGGCCTCTTCAATCCAGGCTTTAGGATCGCTGTGCACAATGTTTGATTAAATGCGCTCTGTCTCCTGAAGTGGGCCTCTTGTGTGGTGTTTCATGTTGGAAATTTGCCGGGAATCTCCGTGCCCGGATTGAAGAGGCCGCCCTGCAGGGTCGGGGGCTCCCCTCTCTGAGGCGCTTTTTGGAAATGTTTTATGAGGGAGCATGACCCACACGCTGCCGCCAGACCCACTAAGGTAAGACCAACTGGTGAAACTAACGGCAGCGCTGGAAGGGATTTGTTTGGGGATGACTCCCCTTTCAATCGCTCAGGAGAGGCGGCATGAGAATCAAGCAGGACGTTAATATAGCATTGTGTTTCTTATGTGGAATCCTGCCTGCTCACAACTTGGATTTTCATTTTTCCCATTATTGAGAATGCGCCAGGGTGCTGATTAGCACATTTTGCTTACAGCTAAACTTGTGGAACTCTTTCCATTACTTACCTGTGAAATATGGTCATTCTGGGAGCTGTATGTCAATGGCAGTCAGGTGACCTACAAACATCATAAATATGTGCACAAAGACACTGTGTCGTTACTCCTGCCCGTGATCAAGGCTTGCAGAGCCGAAACTAGTTGGGACTTTAGGATCGCTGTGCACAATGTTTGATTAAATGCACTCTGTCTCCTGAAGTGGGCCTCTTGTGTGGTGTTATATATATTACCTACTGGCGGTCACCAGTAGGTATATATAGTTAGGATTTATTCTCTATGGGTTTTTTGAAAATTCTATGTCTAATAACTTTGGCGTTTGTGGACGGAATTGGCTGAAATTTTCAGGAAAATGGCACATTTTGTTTCTGAGCAGCCCCTGAAAATTGGGGGGGGGGTTCGTCCAGGGGGGGTCGAGAAAAAAGGGGGGTCCCAAAACGTGTTTTTAACATTGAGTTTTCCATAGGGCGGTTGGCCTCACTTTTAGCCTGAACGGCTGAATGGATTTGCACGAAACTTGGCAAAATTGTAGGGACTGGTAGCCCGATGTGCCTTTTGTAGGTCTCAATATATGTGCTACAGTGGATTTTGAGAAATTAACGTTTAAAAAAAGATATATATCTGTAACAGCGGACCGGGCAGCGCTCCAGGACGCGTACTTTTCGCGCAACGGAGCTTTGTGAAGCGAAGCTGATTGGTTCTCCGGCGTCTGTCAACATTCCAAACAGTCCGTAGCGGCCGCCATCTTGTCTCTCGGTAGGATCGAGAGACAAGAGGAGGCCAAAGCGAAGGGGCAAATGACCATAAGGGGGAATAGTAGATCCTCGCTGACCCCCTAGGTTTGATGTGGAGGTTTTAAAAGGGCCCCGCGGGGCAAAAAAAGAAAATAATAATAATAATCGAACGGCTGAATGGATTTGCACGAAACTTGGCAAAATTGTAGGGACTGGTAGCCCGATGTGCCTTTGCTAGGTCTCAATATATGTGCTTCAGTGGATTTTGAGAAATTAACGTTCAAAAAAAGATATATATCTGTAATAGCGCACCGCTTCGCGTACTTTTCGCGTTACGGAGCTTTGCGAAGCGAAGCTGATTGGCTCTCCGGTGTCTGTAAACATTCCAAACAGTACGTAGCGGCCGCCATCTTGTCTCTCGGTAGGATCGAGAGACAAGAGGAGGCCAAAGCGAAGGGGCAAATGACCATAAGGGGGCATAGTAGATCCTCGCTGACCCCCTAGGTTTGATGTGGAGGTTTTAAAAGGGCCCCGCGGGGCAAAAAAAAATAAAATAATAATAATCGAACGGCTGAATGGATTTGCACGAAACTTGGTAAAATATTAGGGACTGGTAGCCCGATGTGCCTTTGCTAGGTCTCAATATATGTGCTTCAGTGCATTTTGAGAAATTAACGTTCAAAAACAAGATATATATCTGTAACAGCGCTCCGCTTCGCGGAGATAAAATTATATCTGTATTACCTAGCTGTTGCTAACACCAGTTAGCGACGGCTAGTAGGAGATAGCGACCATCTTGGGCCCCACTTTGCATGTGAGTGATATTTATCACTAATGACATGCAAAGTGGGCATGCCAAGATGTTAGCGACTGGAAACAGTCGCTAACATCGCTATCTCCTATTATCAACTTTTGGAAATATTCGAGATAAGCGCGAATATCTCCAAAAAGTAACAGCTGCCCTGAGCAGTCCTTAGCCATGTTATCCAATGGGAGGTGGATAACATGGCTAAGAGCATTAGCTCGGTAATGCATGAATATCGCTGAGTTTTCAGCGATATTAATGCATTGCGGTCGTTTTTTATCGTATTTGCGATAAACCTTGATAATAGCAAGGTTTATCTGCGATAATTTCTGACGGTAAAAAAATCTTTGCAATGCATCGTTAGGGATAAATATCGCTTAACTTTGGTAATATGCCCCAACGTCTGTTAACGTTCGATTCGAAGGAAATCAGGAAGTGTTGAAAAACATTGTCTGCGCCATCTTGTCTTTTTTCAAATGCCACACTTTTGTCGTGCACGGCAGCCATTTTAGATGCCTTGACCAGACCCACTCTGTGCACGCTGTCGATCCTTAGCATGGCTCCCCACCCTCGCAAGCATCTCACCCAGGCAGTGGTCACCCCCGCTCTCTGTCTTATGCATGGGTAATAAACCTCCCCCCATCTGCGCTGCTCTTCCCTGAGAATCACACCCTGTGCCCGCCCGACACCTCCCTTTCGCCCTATTCACTACCGCACCCTCTGACACTCCTTTTCCTCTGTGTCCGATTGTCCAGGCCGGTCCTAGGCTATCAGCTAGCCCTGCAGATGTAGTTTATGGCCACAGCTGTAAAGAATCACCCCTCTTCAAAGGAGTTATAGTAGATCAAGGCCCACACTCGATGAGATCCGTCACAGCAGAAGCGTTGCTATTATCTGAAAACCATCCTGTATTGTGATTGGGGAGGGGACCGAGCGTGAAGCGGAAGATTCCAGGGATGACTCTTTGTACATCAAAGTTTTTACAATTATGTGTCACATTAAAAATATATAGCACTCCGACAAAGTAGTAAGATTATAAAACTTTAATAATTTATAAATATATACAAGAAAACAAAAATAGTAATAACATATAAACATTTTTAGGGAAAAACAACGAAGTAGCGGTCGGCTGTGCGAATAGTCCCAACGCAGCACAACGTCCAGATTTCCGGCGTGGGGCGTCGCGGGGGGTGGGTCATCAGTAGCAAACTGTTGTGCGAATAGTTCCAAGGCAGCAGAACGATGGCACCAAGGTGATGTCCAGTAAGTTGCCGCACTGGTTTTGGTATCCTACAATGCTGCTCCGAATAACGGCGTGGGGCGCCCCGGGGGAGGCGGCGTGAACGGGCCTCTCCAGGTGGAGTGTCATCTGTTGTAGTGGGGCGCCCCTTTACCGTTTCAGTTGCCATTCCGTCCGTTTTTGGTCCACTGTGTCAAAAGCCGCAATTCAGCTGAGTTGCGCCCACTCTTGCGGTGCAGCGATAGGCGGCTGTCACAGGACTCTCAAAATGGCGGCAGGCTCTTTCCTTTTTGGGCCTGGTCCACTGAAATGGCCCTGGGACACCTTGGAAATCGGACGCTTGTCTGCTAGGTCTTGGACCCCATTCTCGAAAGCGTCCCCTCCGCCTTGAGAATTCATCAAAAGTTTTGGGGGCCCCGACTCCTGCAGGCTTCTGGTGGGGAGCGGCTGCCATGATTGCTTGCGGAATGACCACGACGGAGCTACGAGATGGTGGTGCTCTCATGCTGACGCCAGTTTAGTCTGAAACATCCAGAAACAAGGTGGGGCTTTCATCGTTTGGGAAAAAAAAAAGTTTTCATCCAATGAAAAGTGTTGTTTTTAGGTCATATGATCAAGCCTTCCATCATTAGGAAACCAAAAGTAAAATGAACCAATGAAAAGTTTTATAAACAAGTCACATGACCTGTTATGCGGCATAGGGTATAAAATGCGGAGAAAATACGTTGGTACGTGAGGCGGCGTCAGTAGCGGACCGATGTGCGAATAGGCCGAAGGCAATACAACGCGCCAAGATCCGGATGGCACCGAGTTGGTGTCCAGCAAGTTGCAGCACTGGTGTGGCCATCCTACAATGCTGAAAGTCGGCGTGGGGCGCCCCGTTGGCCTGTGAGTTTGCGTCAGTAGCGGACCGATGTGCGAATAGGCCGAAGGCAGCACAACGCGCCAAGATCCGGATGGCACCGAGGTGGTGTCTAGTAAGTTGCCGCACTGGTGTGGCCATCCAACAATGCTGAAAGTCGGCGTGGGGCGCCCCGTTGGCCTGTGAGATGGCGTCAGTAGCGGACCGATGTGCGAATAGGCCGAAGGCAGCACAACGCGCCAAGATCCGGATGGCACCGAGGTGGTGTCTAGTAAGTTGTCGCACTTCTGTGGCCATCCTACAATGTTGAAAGTCGGCGTGGGGCGCCCCGTTGGCCTGTGAGATGGCGTCAGTAGCGGACCGATGTGCGAATGGGGCCAAAGGCAGCGCAACAATATTTTCTGACTGACACCACAAGGCGCTGAGATGCCAAGATCCGGATGGCACCGAGGTGATGTCTAAGTTGCGGACTGATGTGCGAATGGGGCCAAAGGCAGCGTAACAATATTTTTTGTATGGAAGATACCACTAGGCGTTGAGATGCCAAGATTCGGATGGCACCGAGGTGATGTCTAGCAAGTTGCTGTACTGGTGTGGTCATCCTACAATGCTGAAACTCGGCGTGGGTCGCCCCATTAGCCTGTGAGATGGCGTCAGTAGCGGACCGATGTGCGAATAGGCCGAAGGCAGCACAACGCGCCAAGATCCGGATGTCACCGTGGTGGTTTCATAGTTGAGAGGCACTTCATCTGCAGTGGGGCGCCGAGATCCGGATGGCACCGAGGTGATGTCTAGCAAGTTGCTGTACTGGTGTGGTCATTCTACAATGCTGAAAGTCGGCGTGGGGCGCCCCATTAGCCTGTGAGATGGCGTCAGTAGCGGACTGATGTGCGAATGGGGTCAAAGGCAGCGCAACAATATTTTCTGAAGAGAAGACACCAAAAGGTGCTGACATTCCAAGATCCGGATGGCACCGAGGTGGTGTCTAGCAAGCTATGCAGTTGAGTTGTGTGCGCACTTGCGGCGAATAGGTCGAAGGCAGCATAACAATGTTTTTTGAATAGAAGACACCACAAGGCGTTGAGATTCGGTTACCACCGAGGTGATGTCTAGCAAGTTGCCGCACTGGTGTGGCCATCCTACAATACTGCTCCGAATAACGGCGTGGGGTGCCCGAAGGGGGGGGGAGCCGGCGTGAATGGGCCTTCCTAGGTGGAGGCTCGTCTGCTGTAGTGGGGCGCCCCTTTACCGTTTCAGTTGCCATTCAGCTGAGTTTCGGCTGCTCTTGATGCTACAGCGACAGGCGGCTGCAAGAGGACTCTCAAAATGGCGGCCTGTTCTTTGGATTTGGGCCTGGTCCACTAAAATGGCCCTGGGACACCTTAGAACTCGGACGCTCGATTTTTTTTTCCTTTCCTGTACATGCAAAAAAAGGTAAATGCCCGGTACGTTACACGCTTCATCTGCCACGATGAACTCTCCAGAGGAACCGAAAAAAAATATAGTTGTGGTAACTATACCATGCATCGTCATATGGAGAGGTGGCACCAATTAATTATAGTGCTGCATAAAAGAGAGATTTGGAGGAGAACCCCTGACCTGCTAGTACATTCATCAAAGAAGTGGCACTGAGAGCTTCAGAGGCAAGGGAAACGGTCCCAAATATTTAGAAGAACTTTGGAAAGATTAAAATGACATGTTTAGATTGTGGCAAATTAATTTAATGTGGACAGATGAGTGTTACTCTAATAAATACAGCATATGAACATCATCATAGTCGATGGTTGGTAGAGACATTTTGACTATATCCTGGACCTGCCCGTCCTCGCCCAAAATGGCGCCGGAATAAATGGGACTCGTAACTCCTTGTTGTGTACTGGTTGCAGAACCTTGAAATCACGAGATACGTATGCAGTTTTGAAGCACATGGCGGGCGGGGACAAGAATTGATTGACTATTTCGACATCCCTATTGATATTAAGTTCTGATGTGTTATTGATTACTGTACTGTTGAAAGTTCGAATTAACGTCACCCATGGTACTTGCCCGCAAATGTATATCTAGATAATTTTATTGTAACTGGCCCTGTCGTATTTTAATTATAAAATGTACGTCCACCGATTCCGTAACTGTTAGACACCTTAGTTCTTGCAACCTAATGGCCCGCCCGTTACGTTCCTCTACAGTGTAAATGTCTATTCATCATATACGATTACAGTTTGCTCTGTGGCAGGCCCACGTGGTTATAGGCTCGTATTTGTATAATGAAATTTTCACAATAAAGGTTTTTAAAAGAAAACATGGTAGTAGTATATACATTGGTAAAGTTTTTAATAATAGTGACTGTTTTAGAATCATTAAAAGGCAAGTGAAATAAAGCAGACCAATTACATGAAGGGTAAAAGGTATAATACGAAGGAACGCAGTAAAGATAAATGGTCAAGGGCTGTTGTGTTTTCTATTCCTGCAACATAAAGTGATTGATAAGAATCTCATATTCAGGCGTATCGGCGACTAAGACAGCAGGTCGACCCTCTTTTGCTCAACGGCTCCGTCATGGGACGAAGAAACGCTCTTTTTCTCGAAAAAAGAATATATTTTACTTGCAGGACAGTTGTAAAATTTCCGGGAAAGTACATTAGCCTGGAACATTATAACATATATTTAAGAAAAAATAATGTTCGGAAGTAATGAAAAGCGTAATTTTTAGGTCATATGACCAAGCCTTTCATCATTACAATAAGAAAAGTAAAATGAACCAATGAAAAGTTTTATTAACAAGTCACATGACTTGTTATGCTTACGTTACGCGCTGCGCGCCCCGGATGACTTCCGGATGCGCTAACGCGGCGCGTCATATGACGCAATACGCGACAACGCAGGTACAGAATATAGTCAAAATGTCTCCACCAACCAGCGGTCGGAACACAACCCCTTTCAGCAGGCTAAATAGTTCTGTTAAATGACAACAGAAGGGACAGGCAACAAGAACCATCAGTCAAAGAGGGGAGGGCTAGTTCTTCTCTACCGGGTTACATTGGGGCGCTACCGGAACTGATCGAATTGGTAGTCTACAGTGTTTCTGGATGTTTCAGACTGAAGCTGGGGTTAGCATGAGAGCAGCACCATTTCGTAGCTCCGTCGTGGTCATTCCGCAACCAATCATGGCAGCCGTTCTTTATCGTTATTTTGGGCGGGGTGGGTGGCGGAGCCGAGCTGTTTTGCAGCCATCATTGTGTGGAGTTCAGTTCATCTCACTAGTTTTGTATTTGTCATGAGGGGTTGTTCCTAATGTTTCTATTTTAGCGAGGTCAAAAAGAGATCCCATTAGTGGCCTACTGATTTTGCTCGATTCCTTTTCTTTTTTTTTACACGATTTTTCGTTATCTGCAAAGACTAAACAGAGTATTGCGACTCTGTGTTTGTTTGTAAATAGAGAATGAACCAAAGAGAACTAATTCTAAAACAGTAAATACTTGGATAACAATCAATCAAATGGAGAGAGAAGCAGGCACGACGGATTACAACGGGGGCAAAGGCCTGCGTTAACTACCTTTCACTATCTGCAAAGAGAGAGTACTCCTAATAGAAATGAGGGGGGGGGGCACCATTCAAAGCAGATCAGGGTGCATAAACACGAAAATGTTTTCACTTACCACGTACTTGACATTCGACAGCTTATGATATTTGCTATTAAAAAACCATTGAAATTCACTGAAAAAACCATAGGTTATAGACCATATATAGTTAGGAATTAGCATTTACAAAACCTTGAAAATTCACTGAAAAAACCATAGGTTATAGACCATATATAGTTAGGAATTAGCATTTAAAAAACCTTATTTTACTCACACAAAACCATTGAAATTCCATATATAGTTAGTTGCACTAACTATATATCGCGCACCCGCAATCCACTGCTGATCATGTCACATATTACATCATTCATGACATGGTCAGTGACATCACTGATGACATCACTGATGACATCTCAAATGACATCACTGATGACATCACTGATGACATCTCATTTGACATCATTCTTGTGCTAATACGATAAACCTCTTCAGACTCTAATATAACCTTAGATACACTCAGTGTATACAGACACTCACACACTGCCACTCATCCATGGAGTTACTCACACACCCAGTCAGTCATGCAAAGAAACAATCTCACCTCCATTTCTTCAACTATACAGTTAAACACACCTTACTTATTGAAACATATACTAACACATATTTACTCTCTTATACAATCCCTGATACAAGTTCACAATGATCGATACAACCACTCACTCATTCAGTGGCTCTCATGCACAGTTATTTATATATGCCAACTCTCACATGTACTGTGTTTTACATATGTACTTACTATGACATGTAGCATTGAGATATCCATTCACTCATCAATACACTCATGCACACAGTCAACTGCCCATGTAGCTGTTTCCACATGCACTCTTGAACTCATACACCTAGTGAATAAACTGCTCACACATCTATGCATAGAGTCACACACCTTCCAGCCACCCCCACACAAACTCAATCTCCCATAGAAATACTTGGGCAACCAATTAATAACACATATAGCCTCTCGTATAGCTAATGATCAACACATGCAGCAGTTTACAGAACAACAGACATAATGATGCACAAATTAAGACAGTTTAGTCACTAACCCATGCATTCAGTGAGACACATTTAATCACTCACTCATACAGTCAGTCACGCACCTACTAAATCCTTCATCCAGACACTTATACATCCACTCATTCTTCAATATGTAAGACATATTTTAACTTTACAGAAACATACAGTCACTGGATGTTGTCATCAGTGATGTCATCAGTGATGTCATTTGAGATGTCATCAGTGATGTCATCAGTGATGTCACTGACCATGTCATGAATGATGTAATATGTGACATGATCAGCAGTGGATTGCGGGTGCGCGATATATAGTTAGTGCAACTAACTATATATGGAATTTCAATGGTTTTGTGTGAGTAAAATAAGGTTTTTTAAATGCTAATTCCTAACTATATATGGTCTATAACCTATGGTTTTTTCAGTGAATATATATATATATATATATATATATATGTACATATATATATATATACACAAGTTAACTTTTATTCTGATCTCCTCTGCCTAGTCCCTTTCCGCTTTTCACCCTTCTCCCATTTACTCTGCTCTCACCTCTAGAAAGTGGCATTTGATCAATAACAGTAGTAGCTAACAGGTGTAATTTCCTATTTTAGACAACCTCTCTGACTGTCTGCTGGATGCTGCAGGTTATTTTTGCCATGGGAGAGGGGAGCCTTGTTTATCCAAGAGTTATGGGCTTGGTTTCTGGAGGCATGTTTTTAGGGAAACGACAACCTAAACCTACTACTTTATTGCTGGTCAGCATGTCTTGGGCTAGCCTTCCTGACTACTGGGCACTCCTCTATCCTACTGATCCTTACCAATGTGAAAATATCACAGGCCACCTGCCTTTATTGGTATTAGTAGGTGAAGGATGCTGGCATCTGCCAATCAGAAAAATCAAACTAACTCCTACTACTTTAAGGCTGGTTGGTTGCAATGTTTTAGGTTGGCCTCCAGGGTCGTGGGCACTTGATCCCACTTTTCTGACCCTTATAATTACAAAGATACTGCTGCCAACCTGCTTTTATTGGCTTATATTGTGCTTAGTGTACGGTTTTCTGTTTGTATTTAAATGCAATTCTTACTAGTAGAAAGAGAAATTGAGGTCTGCGCAAATTTGTGTATATCAAAACTTTATTTGCACATAGAATTTGCAACTCACCCTTCACCTTCGTTATGCTATGTTTGTTTAATGCTATCCTGCTTTGCAGCCAACACGTCTTTCACCCCTAAAAGTAGCCTGTTAGGCGGGGGCTTTCTCAAGGCTTTAAGTTAATACAATCTTTATTTACTTATTCACATAGTTACAATGTGCTTCTCACCTCATGTGAGCCGTGCTATTATTTTAAAGGTGATCATGGACCTAATTCTTATGACTTTGTTCGTGCTTCAGATAGCAATGTGCCCTTATAACCCTTTTAAAATAAATAGCTGTTTAAGGTAAGATTATACTACAGTTCCAAGTGAGTCTACTTAAGACTAGGCAAGACTAAATTGGATTAAATAAATTCCACTAGTGTTCATGTAGGTGTTTATTACCTTCTTAGGAATATTCTAAAGTCGTACTCCTAGGTATATTATTGTATTTTTTCAGTCTGTAAAAATAAATGGAGAAAACTATATGTAATAGAAAATGCATAATATTCATATTAGAACTTTATCTAATGCGACTTAAAGTCATTACTCAAAATGTGTTGTATAGGGTAGTGACTAGACCCACACTTTTTTCCCCAGTCCAGCGAGCTTGGTCAATATCAACTTCAAAGAGATTTTTATTTTCACATGGGTACCTCATGGTTCAGTATGATGCCTGATTTCTCATTCAAAATTAATTTGAGCCACTGATTATGTTTAAACAAAGTGATAGCCTGCAAGCAGTGGCGGCTGGTGGAATTTGAAACTAGTGAGGCGTAATGAAGATGTTTCCAGCCATGTAAACAATGGTCCCCCCCCTCCCTGACACCGTAGTATCGCACAACCAAAAACTGAATCCCAAATACATAAATCCTGAAGTCAAGTTTAAGAAAGGTCCACGCAACCCGACTGGTCACAGGGCACTAGTCAAACTGCGTCATCTTCACTCACTGCACGTGCAAAACCCTTCGACTGCACGAGATTTCATCCCCACAGTCAACTTGCAAGTCAGAGACCAAATCTGGTTGACAGCAGCTCCACCTCCCTGCTTCCTGGCATTAGTAACAAGCACTGGCAAAGCCAGTCGGTCTCGCTTTGCAACACTTGTTTTATGAATGTAGGAATTATTCTTTATACAGCGCAAACCTAACTGAGAAGCAAAAAAGGCGCTGCACATCTACAAGATCGTGTACATCACATGGGGATTACACAAATACATTTTACACCTATTTGGACGCATGGAGATCAAGTGATTTGCCCAGAATCACACAATGTTGTCTTGCGCCGAGGCCAGTATTCAAGCCTGGGTATCCAGGGTCCTAGGGCAGCAGCTCGAACTGCTCAGCTTGACTTTGATATTCTTTATTTAGGTTTTATATAGCGCGAACTTGACCCGATGAGGGTATCAGAGCGCTTTACAAAAGTTACATGTTCCTGATATGTCTTTGCAACCAGACAGCAGCACTGCTTGGTAATTTCGACCTAAAAAGTGCAAGAAGGAAAACACCAGGAATCAAGCCTTCTCAAGCTTTGCAGAAAGATCACAAGGCCAATACAGCCATCCATCCTCCCAAGGTAGGAAAACTCAGTGCCAATAAAATGATAACACTAATTCTTATTCATAGTGCTTAGAAAAAATAAAACACTGTACAACGCTCTCTTTATATAAAAAGTTATTAATAGCTGCGTTTCTTCAGTCCTCCATTTCAGAAAGAAGCTGAACCCCTTCAAAGCACAACTCTCTAGCACGGTTCATAAACCAGGCCTCACATGGCTCTGGGTCTTGTTCCCTGCTCAAAATCACGAGTCCTCCACCTCCTACCTTGCGCAGAGCTCCTTTGCTTGCTTACTAGGTTGCCGCATTCCATTTCATCAGAGATATGTAATCAGAGCGATTCTATCTCCGGTTCTGGCCTTGTAACAATGGAATGAAAGTCATAAATGTTTGCGGTAATTAGTTTAAACTAAAAGTACCACACCCAGGCTGTTCTGGGATATTATCAAATCCTTCTGTGCATTCCGAGTCTTTCATGCTGGTACTTATTAAACAAAAGAAAACAAGAATGATAAGTCGCGGCAGGCATTACGGGTGGGTGGGGGGGGTTTGCAAATGGGGTCGCGACGACCTGAGGGGATGAGGGGGGAGGCGGGAGGGGTTTTGAAACAAGTCTGTGGCCTACATAGAATATATATAAATTAAAGTACACTTACTGTCTGTTCTCCGGAGACTCCGTCCCGACTCCCGCCGTTCTGGTATTCAAGTCCCAGCACGTCATCAGTAAGGCGGCGGGGCAGGCAGCCTCCCTCTCCACCGCCGCGTTCTTGATTGGTGCGGCCGGCTGCCCCCACCTACGTCATTTTCTCTCTGTATGCTGCTGCTGCAGCATACAGAGAGAACAGGGAGAGTGAGTGGGCGGCGTGTTACTCGAGGGCAGGGGGGAGTGGCTTGGAGGAGTGGCTTTTTCACTGTTGTTAATACTGTCTGTTTGGGCGGCCTCTGGCTGCCCAAACAGTCAGTATTAACAACAGTGGGCAAGCCACTCCCCCAAGCCACTCCCCCCTGCCCTCGAGTAACACACCACCCACTTTAAACCAGGAAATTCTGCTTTCTCGCCGTGCGAGAAGGCAGAAACAAATCGTAGTTATTACGGCAATAACAACCATTTGTTTCTGCCTTCTCGCACGGCGAGAAAGCAGGGGGGCGGTGCCCATTTGCCCCCATGGAGGAGCCGCCACTGCCTGCAAATAGGCTACTGGGGTGGCAGGTTTAGAAAAGTATCAGTCTATCTGTGATAAAGTTCCCAAAGAAAAGTTAGGGAGAGCTGTGATGATCATGTGAAAGGCCCCATTTAGGCGGGGTGTAGTGGGGTTGATAGCGCCTAACTAGCACACCGCTGATTTTAAAATCTAATGCATTAGGAAGTTAACCATGAGCAGGGTATTGTAGCGGTGGCTCTGAGACAGTTTAAAACTATTTAGTAGCGTGCAACTTAGTGTAGAGTGAGGCTCGCATTTTTTAAATGAGTATGAAAACCCAGACGTGACGATAAAGCTGGAACTTTTTTACGATAGACCGAGATTTGTGTTAAAAGCTAACACCAACTTTTCAAGCAGGTGCAAATAAGGTGAAATGTGTTCATTTGTTTTTTTTTAAATTGTGCTTTCCATGCGGGTTACAGCGCACTGCACATATCCAATGCATAGTTTTGTCTCTTTTATCTAGTGACTCTCAGGGCCACGAACCTTCGGTGTAGGTGCTCTCTACAAATACGATACAATTCTCAACTCTATACCGTGGTGGTGCGTGGTTTTGCGTGACACACGGAAGCCTTGTTTACAGCTCGTGAAGGCGATCCCGCAAGCAGAAGGCCAATCTTTTTAGGTCTCGCCTAGCGTAGCAGCGCGCATGGGCTGCTCGCTCTTCGAAACATATTGTGGTAGAGGAAATTTCAGAAGGGGGGTACTTGAAGCCCCACCCATCATTTTCATTGGCTGGCGTCATCGTTTATGCTAAACGGTGGCAACCGATTGAAAATGAGAATTCTTTGTTACCACCGTCTCCTTTTGGGACGGCCCATCTTCAGTGGATCGTTTGCTTAACGGCTGTCGTGAGGGTATTTCTTATCTGAAGGAGGCGTGTAATGACGGATCATGTTTCCGAAGTCTTTTTTTCTTTCTAAATGTGATTATGTCAGCCAGTGACCACATTACAAAACAGCACCGTGCACAGTCTACACCGAAATAAAACTTTCATGCTACTGTATTTTTCCTCACCCTAAATCTAATGTTTAGTTGAAACAGATTTCTGTGCTGATATACATACACCATCTCCCCCATCTGCCTCTAGAGCACACTTGTGCACCATCGCCCCGCCCTCTGCCAGCTGCCGAGGCTCCCTTCAAATCTTCAACCAGTCACTGCTCAACACCAGAGTCCAGCCTTCCTTTGTTGTTTATTGAGGTCTCAAGACGCCCCTTCACGCCCATGGGGCTCCTTTTGCTTGGCCTTGCTGTAGTGATGTGCTAACTGTAAAAAAGTGTGAGATCACCATACCTGCAGATATAAGTGTGAGATCACTATCACTGCAGATATAGGTGTGAGATCACCATCACTGTAGATATTGCTGTGAAATCACCACCACTGCAGACATAGGTGTGAGATCACCATTTCTTCAGATATAGGTTTGAGATCAATATCACTCCAGATATAGGTGTGAACCCACCGTCACTGCAAATATAGGTGTCAGATCACTATCACTGCAGCTATAGATATGATATCAACATTACTTAAGATATAGGTGTGAGATCTCTATCACTGCAGATATTGGTGTGAGATCACTATCACTGTAAATATAGGTATGCGATCACTATCACTCCAGATATAGTTGTGAGATCTCTATCACTGTAGATAAATGTGTGAGCTCACTATTACTGCAGATGTAGGCGTGTGATCACTGTCACTGCAGCTATTGGTGTGAGATCACTATCACTGTAGATATAGGCGTGAGATCACCATCACTGCAGATATAGGTGTGAGATCACCATCACTGCAGATATAGTTGTGAAGTCACTATCACTGCAGATATATAGGTGTGAGATCACCATTACTTCAGGTATAGGTTTGAGATTAATATCACTGCTGAAATAGGTGTGAAATCACTATCACTGCAGATATAGGTGTGAGATCACTATTACTGCAGATATAGGTGTGTGGTGGCAATGACTGCAGATATATAGAATACCTACGTGTTCGGTATACGAGCGTATAAATGACAATGCCTTTTATTTTTGTTTGAAAAACGCAAATATAAAAGGCATTGTCATTTACAATGTCAATAGCTCACATTGGTTTAAATGTGAGACCTATTGCATTACAAATGCTTGTTTAGTAACAGCTCTCTCTGGGCTGTGTTTTCTCCAGTACGCAAATCGGCAAATTTGATGATGCACTGCTTGAAAAATTAGTAAATCCGGCCTCAGTGGGTGAAAGTGGTTAGTTGAAGACAACAGTTAATCAAACACTCGGGGGAAAACTGCCAGTTTTTTCTGCCCTTTGATATAATAGGAGGCCTGGCGCTCAAAAAGTACAGGTGAAACCACATATCCTCGTGCCCTTCGTCTAACTTTGGAGGGTGAACAGTTCACTAAGTCACGACCTTTCGTAACTCCGAAGCTGGACCACAGCCGCTTCTGTTTTCTACGTCTGTGAACCGTTACCTTTCGCCTCAGTACCGCAGCCAGCCAACCGCACGTCGATACTGGAAGTGGCGTACGTGACAAAAAGAGTGTCTGCGCTCCTTTCCCACGACAGTAAAAAAGAAATTCCCCACGGTGGTTAAAAAAATGTCACTTACGTGTTACAGAATGGGATGAGGGAAATAGAAGTTTAGTGCCCAGTTCTGTAGGAAGACAGTCATATCTGTACTTGGTTCATTTAAAATGATAATATAGCATACGTGCAAGCAACGAATGCCGCGTTGTCGGTTTCCATTGAGGTCGATCGGGGGCCAGATACCACGAGGAACCCTCCAGAGGCACGGGCTGATCGCGAAGGAGGTAAGCCGTCTTGGGCAAGACTGTGGCAGATCAATTAACGATATCATAATTCCACAGCTTAATATGCGAGGGAATAAGTGCTGTTAGAAGCCTGCAGCCGGCACTTTAAAATGTCTGGGGTGCTGAATAGGAGGGTCGTGTAGTTTCTCTGTCACTGTTTTCCTCTCTTTCTCTTCCGCCTTTTCCCCTTTTGTGGTTTTTTTCTCTCTTACTCCTGGTCAAAGTCTGATGAGGAAAACTAGGTGCTGTTCCACAACTGTAACCGCCTGCTCAAATTAAGCACTGGGTAATTAATTGGAACTCTATATTGTATTGCGTTGCAACATTTATCGAGCGCTTACTACTCCTATGTGGGGCTCAGAAATGCTCACTTACCTGGGTAGCATGTTAGCCCATGTAAGATCTGTGGTTGAAAGTGTGTTGTCTTTGTTTTGATTCTACGTGGGTAGATTTTATATGTCATACGTGATGACTACCGAGGTGTGATTATCATGTTATGGGATGTGGTGCTTAGTAGTGTGAGAGAGAGGCATGTCGTTTGTGGTTTTCTCTCAGGTAGCAGCTTTAAACAGCTCTACTGGTCCCCTTGTATTCCTTATTATCATAACCCATTGAGCTGGTTATCAGCTCTGAGATATTTTGTTCATGGCCTTGAGCAGGCATAGTTGGAGGGAGACACGATGTAGAGATCTGCTGGGATGGACTTTTCTAATATGATTCCATATCATATTTTCAGTGTCAGATGTCAAAAAGTGGCCATTGTATGTACCTTATTGGTACCAGCAGTAGTGGAGTAGATCGAGGCCTCTGATTGGCCAGCAGTATGGGCCAGATCTCTTCAATTATTCCATGCTAGTTCAGTTGGTCATGGCTGGTTTAGGGTCTGGTTAGTAATGGGTGATGGACAAAACTCGTAGCAGATCTGTTTTTTGCGGTTGTGAGAGTGTTAACCAGTATTATTTGGTAGCCTGTATGAACTACAACCAACTGCCCAGTCACTGAGTGCTATGGTATTAATGTGTGCCAAGAAGTTTATATATTGTATTGTACTGCACGTGCATTTATTCAGTGCTTTACGCCACCACCACGTGTTTAAACCCTTTACGCCTGACAGCACGCTGCTCAGGAGCATATGCTTAGAGTTCTTTTAGTGGTTATTGTTTATTTTTGGGATTAGTGTTGTGCTCTTAAGGATATGTGGTAAATTAAATACATTGGAGTTAAGTGCAATCTTTAGTGGGGGGAGGATATATGAATTCATACAAATGGCTTTAGATATTAATATATGAACTACAGGAAATTAGTTATTGTTACATTGTCTTATTTTTGGCGCTGCCTCCTATTTACGCCACCCTTTTAAACATGGGGCAGCATCAAAAAGAAACGGGTATTGCGGCAGGATGCCCACCGCAACACCCATTGCCTGCCCCTTTCAGGCTAAGTGCTGCGTGAAAGGGGACCTTATTCACAAGGCAGCATTAAGGCACGTTAAGTGGCTGAATGCCACCTTGTAAATAAGGCGAAGGGCTTATCACCACCAGAACGTCACAAAAAGTGGATTTCTGGTAGCGATATGCTCTTGTAAATATGGCCCTTTGTTTCCAACGTATGGCGTTTTGCTTATTTGGTTACAAATCATCAACATCAGGTGTGTGAGTGTAATTAGTTCAGTTGAAGCAAGCTAAGGCTTTACCACTAAATGCATTAAATTGTCAAAAAATCCATGATTAGAAACAATTGTCCCTGATGACAGGAGAGGTGGTGACCCCTTCAGGTATCAATGCAGGAGAGGCCCGATCCTCCTAACCTGTTGCACATATTTTGCTGCAGATCCCCAGACGGCTGCTGGAAGTCGTTGCTCACTGGGGCCTATTATTATTATTACTATACAACACTTGTATAGCGCATAGCTACCCATGGACATCCCAGCTCTGAAAGTGTGGCACAGAGCCGTTAGGGGTATTTAGAAGGGCCCGCCTTAAAAAAGCCAGGTTTTCAGTGATTTCCGAAAGTCGAGTTCCTTTTCGCTCAGTCTTAGGGAGGGGGCGGGAGCATAGCCTATGCTGCCTCTCCCATTCCCACGCCAAGAGCCTCCGCCATTATGGCCTCACTGCCTTGTATACCCAATTCCCAGGCTCTACGTATGTGGAGGATATACAAGATGTCAGTTACTGAGCTGATGCAGATGCTGCAGAAAAAGGGTGGTTTACAGAGGGCCCGCTCCCGCCTGCTCCCTTCTGTTACCTGCGAGACGTAATCAGCCCTTCTACACACAGCCCATAGCCTCTCTTCTAATCAGATGCCATCAATACCCTGCACCCCATTCGGACCAGCACAGCCACAACCACTGGCAATTACCACCTGCTTCTAGATATTTCTATGAGTAATCTGGTACCTTCTGCTGCTGGCCAAATCGACCAGTGGCGATCAAGGCTGCAGTTTTAATCTGTAAGCAGAACTGAAACAGAGCTCACTAGCATCCATAAATAATTCCTGTCAAAAACCTATGCAGGTGACATCTTATCTCTAGTGTGACTAGCAGAATTATCAGTGATTGTCAAACAATGTTTCATGAAGAAAACCCAGATTCCTCAAATATATTGTTCAAATGTTAATGGTTTATTTTATCACTTGCATACAAATAACTGTTGAACCTTTGTATGTATGAAAATATGTATGTATGTACGTATATATATATATATATATATATATATATATATATATATATATATATATATACTTTTATTCTTAAATCCAAAAATATCATCGATTACTCACAACTGTATTTTATTAAAAATATACATAGTCCTTATGAACAATCCAGAGAGTGTAATATGCATTTCTTCATTTCTATATCTTCGCACACACAAACACTGGTATAAAACTTGGTATATGCTCTGGGGTAGATGTCATATAGTAATCAGTCAGCCAGTCACTTTATTTGGCTCATTTGTGGCCATAAAAGGTACATAAATAACACATACATGACAAAACAAATTGCAATGTAATAAACAAATCAGCTTTTTAACCCTTGTACCGCGGCGCAAATTCCACAGCGGTGCGGGCGAAATAATGAGTGGGCGTGGCTCGGACCGCCCCCGGCTATCTTCCGGCACATGCCCACCGTGACATCAAAAGAAACAATATGTTAAAATACAGTACAATTTCATACATAGAACAACAATAAAAGACATGATTTAGTGGCTCACTTTCCAGACATTAAAAACAGATATCGACTTAACCCTCCATTGAGTTCCTGCATCGTAGTGGTTTAAAAACTGAAGATAAATCAAAGCATCCCTGCATTTCTTGAGTCTCAGGGGATCTTAAAATTGGCTATTTGAATAGTTGTGCATAAAGTTTGTAACATTTGCAAAAAAAATATAAAATGTTTCGGAGTCTGGTCTGACTGATCTTCACAAGGACAAGCTGAGGTTGACCCCCAGGGACCATTAAAACCGGTAAAGCTCATTAACCACCACACAGTACCTGTCCTAAAACAAAATAGTAAGGATCTCTCACAGTGTGCCTCAAAAAAACCCTGATAGGCTCAAAACAGAAGGCTCTTACAGATGTACGCTAACCAGGGAATTGAATGCAGCAATCCAGTTTAATACAGTCTAAAATAATGTCCCTGTTTAGGGCCATCTTTATATTGACCCAGACACGGACACAAAATAAGAGAGGGGCCAGCTTCACCTTGTCAGATGTATATTGCAGATTAAGCTCAGAGTGAATAATAAAATGAGAGCTACAGGGGGGGAAGGTGGAAGAGACGCCTACAAATGTGATTTTCTTTTATTTGCTGAGACCTGGCTTTACAATGTCCCAAACCCAGCACCATATAGGGCCACCGAGATGCACTGGGCATTGTAAATATTTGCATACAGTAATGTAACCCTCATACCTACATTTAAACACACCATCATATTAAAATACATTGACACAAGTTTAGGTGGGGACACAATAGATGAACTCCAGCCACCATCCTCAGGACAAAATAAATCATGTTTATAATAATATAATAATGAATAATAATATTCAGTAGCATTTTATTAACTCTCATTTTATTATTCACTCTGAGCTTAATCTGCAATATACATCTGACAAGGTGAAGCTGGCCCCTCTCTTATTTTGTGTCCGTGTCTGGGTCAATATAAAGATGGCCCTAAACAGGGACATTATTTTAGACTGTATTAAACTGGATTGCTGCATTCAATTCCCTGGTTAGTGTACATTTAAAAAGACAAGAGGGTTCTTCAGTATTGAACAGGATCCGTTACAGATAAATACTTTAGTGTATCATAGCAATCTTTTATCATTTCCAGTTTTCCAGTGGAGGCTGCTACTGAATATTACAGGTGGGGGGGGGGGGGGGGGGGGGCGGTAGGCGGAAGACTTTTTTTAAACGTACCTGCCGGCTGCTGCCTCTCCTCCGTCCTTCTGTCCACGACTCACAGAAGCACACAGACTCCCAGACTTCCCTAGCCAATCATGATGCTGCTGTCACCTGCATGATAGCATCATTGTAATTGGTCCGAGCAACCTTGTTCGCTGTTCAGACAGGGACTGGGAGCCTGGTACAGTTCTCCACCTGGTTTTACAACACTGCCAGGTGGAGAAATGCTAAAGTGCACATGACAGTTTGGCCAGCACAAGACGGCGGGCCAAACCGTTATGCGTACTTATGGTGCATTAGCCACTCCTCCCTGTGACAAAACCTAGCTCCACCACACCTAGTATTAAAAACCAAATTGGCACAGTACGGAAAAACATAATGATAATAACATTGCGTTATTATAATTTTATTTTCCTTTTTGCAAGGGAGGCCAGGCTCCTCCGCCTTAGCGGAGGAGCCGCCACTGATGATTTCACACAAATCAGTAGTCTTTCAGTTAAACTAGTTACATGTGACAAAAATGAACCATCGTGCATCTGTGTTTATTAAAAATGAACGGACCTGCTAATTATGCAAACACAAAAGGTCATAGTTAACCCGTTCTGTGCTCATGTCGGCCAACAGCCGTCGCGAGCATTACCTCACTAGTGCTGCGCACGTCCGTTGGCTAACGCGGCCCCGCCCACTCATTAGAACTCCTGCACAAAGGCGGAATTTGCGCCGTGGTTAAGGAGTTAAAGGAAAAAAGAAAATGCTAGAAGAAAACAACCACTTTCACCAAAGGCTGCATGAAGGGGTATACAGCGGTTAGCACGCATTTTTAACAACGCGGTACTGTTACCACGCTACTTTTACCACGCAAGTCGATACAACGACTTGCGCTGGGGGGCGCTCCAGGATAGTAAATAGATTAATTTACTATCCAACTCCTTTCCCTAGAGTCCACAGGGACTGGAGTTGGAATAGTAAATTAAAAAATTTACTATCCAGCGCCCCTCCACGCAAGTCGTTGTAACGACTTGCGTGGTAAAAGTAGCGTTGTAACGGTACGCGTTGTAAAAGTACGCGTGGTACCGTCATATATCCGCATGAAGGACCTGATTCAGACTTGGAAATGAGCAAAATGTGTTACTAATCAAAGTGCTAATGGAACTTGTACTAGGCCAACAGGGCAGCAATTGCAAATTATGAATGAGTGCTGGCCCTGATTCCAACCACCATCAAGGTTGGATTTGTATTTTGCTGACATGGAATGGAGGGGTAGGATGGGCGAAATGCTGCAATGATTGAACACACACCATTGGGTAAAAATATGTTATAAAAATAATTACTGTCTGTTTGGTAGACAGTTATCCAGGTACAGCTTTGTAGCAGACTAGGCAGTACAATATTCATTAAGCAGGATTGTATATAAAAGGTCTATAATTATGACATTCTTATCCACTCTGTAAATGAAAGAGCTCGTGTATGAATATGCTCATTTATCCCTGTACTTATTTACGATTACATTAATTTAGGACTATGCCACTTTATCCAATAAGTATCTCAATCATGAATTATAAATCATTTTAAATAATATTTCTTTTATGCATTAGGCACACCCTTGTATCTGACCAGGCTCTCATTCAGATATACATCTTTCATATATTGCCTTATACATGCACTGTACAAAACTGATTCCATCACTACATCTGATATGCTTCACACGCATGTACAGTACAATTATATTTTCTACATTTTTTATCATATTGTATACAAAAAGCATTGTAACTGAATAATCCGTAATTTAAGTAAAATATTGCGAGATAATGTATAATTTGTCATGTTGTTTCTGTCCCTTGCATAACCAACATTTATTTGTTTTCTTTGTTAAAAAACTGATGCCTTTGATTTGCTCCAGACGAAGAATATCCAAATTCATTTTGTTCAAATGAATAAAGAATGTTATAATCTAAACAGATCTTTCAGACTGTTTGCATTTACAATAAGGTGGGGGGTATAATAATTATGTATTTAGTATGCAACTATTTCCATAATACCGTCACTTACTATTTGAAAGGCATTTCTCCGTGTGCTTGACCACAAGAGTGGCTTCTTTCGGTAATACCAGAAAGTTTACTAGATTTTTGCAACAGAATATGGGCCATATTATCAAGGTGAAGTAGCGCCGCTTTTTTGGCGAATTGTGCCGAGAAAGCGGCGATACTTCACCGCCCTATTAACAAGGGCATGCTAACGCCTGCCTCAAGCCTCATACCGCCCCACTTTGCCTGTCAGCGATAAACATCGGTAATGACATGCAAAGTGGGCGTTCCCACGTCCAACTACATGTAAAATGTAGTTGGAGGTGGGAACGCATTATTTTCAAGGCGGTCCGTGACAGGTTTTGGGAGACAAAAACTCGTTTATCACAGGTCTCCCAATGCCTGCTATTTTTGGCTCTTACCCATACTTTGCCTGGGGGGGTGGATTGCAATGCGGAATCTACCCCCCATATTCACAAGGTGAACATTAGCGCTGAAAACATTGTTTGTTTTCACGCGCTAATGTTCACTATCACCGTCTATCGCCGGTTTGGACATTGCCTGTTAGCTGAGCATTGATAATACGCCGCTAACAGGCCGATGCAAATCGGCGATAGACGGCGATAGGATTTTGAGCGCTAAACGTATTTAGCGCAATTCTTAGATAATATGCTCCATAATATGTATCCTGAAATTCCAGGTCCCTTCCTGTATAAAGGAGGCTGTTTTAAGTTCTTTAGTTCTGCTTATTTTCAATAATGAGCCCATTGCAGGTTTTTATCATTTAACAGAGTTACAATAGTTTCATTCCATCTTCCTACAGTGCGCTGACTTTTCTCTGCTCGAGTCTTAGATGGTTCCGAGGCACGGTTTTTCGTCAGCAAAGATTTTATAATGAAAAACAAATAAAGTCAAAACGGATGAATTGAACAAATTCAAGGATTTTCACATTACGTTATCAGGAGTGCACCAAGACATTGCACTCGTGTTGGGTCCCAGTTTCAAAATGAACCAGGAATATAATGTTGTATAAAATGTGGTTTTTAATAACTGTCGCAAAATCAGATGGCTTCTCAGATGCAGGGGAAAAGGGCACGTGGGCTATATAAGATTGCAGCGTTTATATAGCGCTTGCTACCCCTATGTGGGGCGTCTAAGCACTTGATATGGGCAGAGAGATCGTGTACCTCTTGAATTGATCAACAAAGTTTTTTTTAAAGTGTTTTCCAAACTGACGGAGGTTTCACCAGTCGGTGCTTTAAACCTCGTGCTTTAAATTTCCAAATATTTACCTGGTGCAATCTTCATTCACTTGTGCTTCCTGAAATGATGGATTTATGGGGGTTTGCATCCTTACAGGGAAGACCCACCGCGACCCTGCGGGTTTGTTCGAGCTTTGAATTAAGCAAGAAAACAAACAGAGGCAGCAGCGCACGTTTCAATTCAGGACTGCAGCGTGCGCATAGTTCCCTTCGACCACCGTAAAGCAGGGCAGTTCGGTTCCTATGCCAGGTCAAGTGCTTCGACCCACTGGGGTGAATAGTGTTTGCCTAATCTAGGGAATGAGCATTGCACCCACTTGGGGATTATGAACTACGTATACCAGGAGGCACAGTGAGTGCCACGCCCACAAGGGCAGGTGTTTAAAGTAGCGGAATGCAAAGCGATGTTTTCATTTCCGGCCCATTGCCACTGAAGAAAGGTCTTTGCAACCTGAAACGCGTCTGGCTGATGAAAAATGGAGAAGCCTGAATTTGGTATTTTAACTGCTGGCAAGTGCTCGAGTGCAATAAAAGAACTCTTTTGAAGCTATCTGCGGTCTTCTCTCACTTGTGCTTCCTGAAAAGATGGATATATATATATATATATATATATATATATATATATATATATATATATATATATATATATATATATATATATATATATATATACATATATACATTATACACACACACATATACACGCATACACTCTCTCTCTCACACACACACACACATATATATATAATTTTTTTAAATTGGGGAAACCCCCAAACACCCCAATTTGTTTTATTACCTTTGCTATCCCTTAAACCCTAAAAATTCCAAAACCCTGAAAACTCTCTTACAACCCAATAACCCTACCCACCCCTGAACACTAAAAAAATGCCTTATGGCAAATTGGGTGGATGGATGGCAAAGTGGCTGGATGGCAGGATGAATGGATGGCAGAGTGAATTAATGGATAGATGGAATGATGGTAGAGTGGATGGGTGAATGGATGGCAGAGTGGTTGTGTAGATGGATGGCAGAGTGAATCAATGGATATTGATGAATGGATGGATTGAGGAATGGATGGATGGATGGCTGGCAGAGTGGGTGGTTTGATTGCAGAGCGGATGGATGGATGAGTAGATGGCAGAGTGAATGGATAGATGGCAGAGTGGATTGATGGATGGATGAATGGATTGTAGAGTGAATGGACAGATGGTAGAATAGATGGGTGGAAGGCAGAGTTGGTGGGTGAATGGATGAATGGCAGATTAGGTGGGCAGATGGCAGAGTGGATGAATTGATAGATGGATTGGAAAAGATTGAATGATGGATGAAAGAATGTGAACTTGAAATAGGGGATATCAGTAGGTGCATTAAAGGGTAAAAGAATGAATGGATAGCTATTTAGATGGAAGAGAAACAGAAGCTGTTCTAGGGTGGGTTTTGCTTCTGCTGCTTGATGGCATCAGTGATTTAGTTCAAAGTGATGGCTATTTTAATTTCCTGACTACTCCCTGGTCTGACCGTAAACACTGAAAACACCCATAACACCTAATACCCCTACACTTTAAAAACACCCCTGCCCAAACCAAACCGGAAAAAACACAGTTACCACCCTATACCCTTACCCACCCCTACACCCTAAAAATGCCGGTCGCCAGTTGGTAGTTAATGTTTCCATAGACAAAAGTGTTTTTGAATTTGCTGATATCTTTGGCGCTGTTTGACACATTTTCACAACATTTTCCAAAGATAGTGCCCTAGTGATTCCAGTTGTGCATGGAAAGTCTGAATGCCTGCCAACACTTCAACCAGGAAGTGTTGGCAGCCATCGTGGGACCAATATACATGATAGCACCCCATTGAAATACATTGTAATGAATGACAGGTTTTGAGGGTCACAAAAATGAGAACATATAAAGGGTGGTAACAGAATTTAGTTACAATGTAAATCATTTGTTGATGGTACCATGCTCATTTTAAGACTTGTGGTGTGTTCTAAGGTGATTTTACCCTGTGGAAAAGCCTTCTGCTGGTATGACATGAATAGAGAAATGTTTTAGAGAAAACTGTTGTCTCATGATTTTCCCATTGAGGTTATGCAAAGGTGCTCCAGAAGCTAAAATGACAGCATATTTTCTGTAAATTCGCTCTTTCTTTCTCAGCCATATGAACATTTTGTCTGACATTCTCTTAATCATGTATGTTGAACAGGAGCACCCTGGCTCTGCTGCAGCCTCCCAGAGTGTTCTAAAGAACAACTAGAACAGTAACAGTGACACTTATGACAAAAGTATGGCACACCGAAAGCCATGTTGATTGAATCAAAATGGTAAAACTTAAGACATTTCATTTAGAAAGGAAAAAAATGAGGGGCTCAGTTTGTCATAGAAATTATGGCTAGTGCTGTGGAAAGAAAAAATAGGACACATTTTAAGTGAGTTCTCAAATTTCTTCCTCTACTATTTCATTAAAACATTTTGACATGCAGACTGAAATATGCACTTTCAACACCAGCAGCAGACTGGCAGTTAACTCCCTGGTGATCAGCAGCATTACTACAGTTTTCTAATGAGTAGTGCGAGGTGATAAGCAGTGCATTGCGGGGGCGACATTTATAGTGAGCTCAGGTAACTATAACTGTTGAATTTCAATGGTTTTGTGTGAGTGAAATCTGACCCTGTAACCTTTGGTTTTTTCTGTGAATTTCTAAGGTGTTTTAATGTAATTTCCTAACTATAAGATCCCTGTGACCTTTATTTTTTTAGTGAATTTCTAAGCTTTTTTTACATTTTATTTTCTAACTGTCACTTGTAAACGTTGAGAGTGAGTGTGTGAGTGAATGAATGAGTATCTCTGCAGATGTGTGCATGTCTCTATGGGTGTGTGAGTAGGTTTGTGAGTTTGAGTGAGTGCACAAGTGTCTGAGTGGGTCTGTGAGTGGGTGTGTGAGTGTCTGAGTAGGTTACGAGTACCTCAATGAGTGTGTCAGTCTGTGAGTGAGTGCATGAGTGTCTGAATGAGTGTGAGCAGGTGCGTGAGTCTCTGAGTGGGTCTGTGAGTCAGTGTGTAAGTCTCTCAGTGGGTCTGTGAGTCAGTGTGTAAGTCTCTCAGTGGGTCTGTGAGTCAATGCATGAGTCTGAATAGGTCTGTGAGTTTGTGTGTGAGTGGTTCTGTGAGTGGGTGCATGAGTGCCTCAGTGGGTTTGTGAGTGGGTGTATGCATGTGTGAGTGGGTGCATGAGTGTCTGAGTGGGTCTATAACCAAGCGTGAGAGTGTCTGATTAGCTCTGAGTGGGTGTGTGAGTGGGTTTCTAAGTGTCTGTGTGGGTTTGTGAGTGACTTGTTCACAACGGAACTGCACCTGCGCCTTTATCCAACAAGAGTCCACAGTTTTGCACAAAATATATACCCAAGTGTAGTACTTTCTGTTGATTAATTACTAAGTGTTACCTCCTTAGGTAAATGTCTAGTATGTATTTTATCCCCACACCTGCTTAATGACGCACGAGGAAATGTCACCAGTGACCTTGTGTGTGTTTTGGCAATGTAATTTTTCAGCATGCGTCTTTAACCAGAAATTTGTGATAACATGAATCTTCCTATAGAGAGGACAACTAGACTACAAAGAGGTAAATCTCCACCAAACAAGGGTCCTTCTTCTTAACTATATGAAGTAAGTGCTCTTTGTTTGGTGGAGATGTCCTCATATTCCTCAGCATCAGGAACGCCTCATCAAAAATCAGCAGAAAATGCACTGGGGGTCCTTTTGGTAAGCTGTCCATCATCCTGACAAAAGGCGGGAACACCTTTGCATTCTAGTAACATGGACAGGGCGGGTCACACGGTCAGAGATTCCTCGTGATTTGCACATATGCATACTTGTAGTACTTTAGAGACAGGCCCATGGACTCTGCTCCCACCCGGTAAGGACAAAAAAGGGCCCGCTCGTCACAGTCACTACAGATTGCGCTCCAATAGATCAATGATGCATTCACTTCCACAAAGCATTTCAGATCGTCTTTCAATGTCGAACTGCCGAGAAAACACACTTGCTTTGCCATCGTCATTTGCCTGTTATAGAAGTGAAGCTTCAATTGGGGCACCTGCTATGTTTATTTATGTAAGTGCTTCCTGTTGAGCTTTAATTTCTGTGAAATGAGCATCAGGGCCAGAATGGCCCAGCCAAAACTTAATGGGGAAGGGGGAACCACACGCCCCCTCCCAGGGCTTATTTCGGACCCTGTGACCCCATCCCCCCAGATTTGGCCTCATTATGCTGGGTGCCCTGGAGCCCACTTAGGGCACCCAGTGTGCAAGTTTGAGGACTGTGGGGGAAGCCTCAATGCCCCAGCATTCCCTGCAGGCTCCGACCTCCAGCGGAAGCCAGCATTGCTCCCACACAGAGGGAGCAGCAAAAAATGCTGCTCTCTGTATGTGGGAGCAATTCTGTAATCTGTTTTTATGCCCACTTTATAGCGTACAGGGAAACAGATGAAAACTCCGCTTCCAGCTGGGAGAGCAGGTAGTGTTTGCTCTCGATTGGCAGGAGCTTCAAAGCTCCCACCAAGGGAGAGCAAATATCTATGCTCCAGAGTGGGCACCTCAGGATATAAGGATCTGGCACTGGGGGGTGGTGGTCCCCGGGGCCATAATTGGCTCTAGGAGGGGGGCCGCGCAGACCCACTCCTTTAATTAGCACGGGCAGGCCCCGGGGAGGTGGTGTCACCGGGGCCATATATGGCCTGGGAGGGGAGTCACACGCCCCTCTCAGTTTTATTTATGTCATTGGCCCGGAGAGGTGGTGGGCCCCGGGGTCCCTGTGGCCCCATCCATCATTATTTATTTAGCCCCGGGGTGGTGGTAGTCCCTAGGGCATATTAAAACCCCAGGAGGAGGGTCAGCGTGCCCCGCCTCCACTATTGTTGTGAAGCCCCAGGGAGGTGGTGGTTTCTGTGACTCAATGTACCCAATGGAGGGGGTCCACATGGCCCTTCTCCTATATCTAAATAAAGCCCCAGGGAGGGGGTGGTCCCCCGGGCTAAAAGGGCCCTAGGATGTGGCCCCATGAACCCCTCTTTCTTTTATTTAATACTCTCATGCCACTGGGACCAGGCCAACCCAGGGGCTAAAGTGAAAACAAGCCTGGGGTAGACCGCGCTTGTTTTAAAAAAATAGTTCCTGCAAATTCACGAATCCAACACAATTAAAAACGTTTTTTGACCCTGGCGGGGTCCCTGGGGGACACCAGCACCTGGGCTCGGGGGTCAGGGTATTCCTACCGTGCTCCCTTCTCTTTTTTAAACATTTTTCCTTGGGATTCTGCTAAGTCAGAGTCCCAAGATGGCTGCCAGCACTTCCTAGTTGAAGTGTTGTCAGCCAATCAGATCTCTGCACGAGATCGGTAGGATTCGCAGAGGGGTCACATTCCTAGATATACATATTTGGTTTTCTTTTAGTAACTCAAAAACTACTGAATAGGTTTACACTAAATAACAAAAAGCACTCTTTCTTTACCAAGATCTAATTTTCAGCCAAATTTGGTATAATTCCATCCAGCGGCTTATGCTGTAGTCATGTTCAAAATCCCTTGGAAAAAACATTTTTTGACTCACCTTTTTTCTTGGCTCCCGCTTGATGGGTCACCTCAAAATTTTCCATGCTCAATATGACACACTGGCACACTATTTGTGAAAAATTTCATGAAGATTCGTCAACCAGCGCCAAAGATGTAGGAAAGTCAAAAACACTTTTCCTATGGAAACTATGTCCTAACTATAACTACGGCTGCCAGTAGGTAATATATATATTCAGTGAAAAAAACACAGGTTTCAGGGATGTTATAGTTTGAAACTATCATTTAAAAAACCTTAGAAATTCACTGAAAAAAACACAGGTTTTAGGCACGTTACAGTTAGTTGGACATTTCACTTGTACAGAACCAGAAAAATTCCGCCGTTAAAGTTAGTTTAGCTAACTATAACTTGCGCCCCCTGCAATGCACTGCTGATTACGTCACATATTACATCATTCATAACATGGTCAGTGACATCACTGATGACATCTCAAATGACATCACTGAGGACTTCATCCAGTGACTGTGTGTTTCTGTAAAGTTTAAATATGTTTTATATATATGAATGCCAAGGTGTATTGAAGAGTAAGTGGGTGTATGAGTATCTGAATAGATGATTTAGTAGGTGCATGAAGGACTGTATAAGTAAGTGATTAAACGTGTCTTACTGAATGCATGGGTTAGTGAGTAAACTGCGTAAATGTCTGTATCAGTCTGTCAGTTGGTGTGTAAGCGACTGCAAGGGTTGGTAAGTAGCTACATGAGTGTCTATATGGGTTATTGATTGGTTGCTTGATTATCTGTATGCTTGCCTGAGTGTCTATGTGGGTGAGGAGTGTGTGACTCTGTATATAGATGTGTGAGTGCGTGATTCGCTGGGTGGGTTCAAGACTGCATGTGTGAAAAGCTGTATAGGTGGGTGAGTGTGTGTATGGATGTGTTAATGAGTGAATAGATATCTCAGTGATACATGTGTGAGTAATAACATATGTGAAAGGCAGTATATGTGAGTGTTGGAGTATATACATGATTATGTGAGAGTGAGTGATGGTGAGTGGCTGTATGGATGAGTGTGTGCTTGTATCAGTGATTGTATAAGAGAGTAAGTATGTGTTAGTATGAATAAGTGAGGTGGTGTGTATATAACTGTACAGGTGAGTAAATGGGAGTGTGATTGATTCTTTGCATGACTGACTAGGTGTATGAGTAACTATGGATGAATGGTGGTGTGTGAGTGTCTGTATAGGTGTATGTGTGCATATGATAGTTCTGTATTGATAAGTGACTGCATGTATGAGTGAATGTATGGGTGAATTATTGGATGTATGTGTAGACCTAGGAATCAGTGAGTGGTAATGCAGTAACTGGTATTGGTGTGTTTATGGTTTCGAAAATGGTAGTCTGTATTTTAGAGTAAGTATATCAAAGTTTAAATTAGGCTATGAGGAGGTGCATCAGATTATCACATGGATGATGTCATCAGTGATGTCATCATTGATGTCACTGACCATGTCATGAATGATGTAATATGTGATGTCATCAGCAGTGCATTGCGGAGGCATGAGTTATAGTTAGCTCAAATAACTATAACGGCTGAATTTCTCTGGTTTTGTACGAGTGAAATGTCCAACTAACTATAACCGTGCCTGAAACCTGTGGTTTTTTCAGTGAATTTCTAAGGTTTTTAAAATAATTTCTAAATATAACTTCCCTAAAACCTATGGTTTTTTCAGTGAATTTCAAAGATTTTTTAAATGCTAATTTCTAATTATGCCTACAGAGGTAGGACATGTGCAGAAAGAGAAAGAAACACGTAGAAATAAGCAAGAGAAATGCAGACAGAAGCTCAGAAAGACAAAGAAAAGTACAGAAAGAAGCAAGAGATAAGCAGAAAAAAACAACAGAGGTGCAGGAAGAGGACTTGTTGCAAAGTCATCCTGTGCCCCCAACTTTTTGCTGACTGGTGGAAACTGACTGACTAACCAGGCTGGGAGCCAGTACTATGCTGAAAGACACTTAGAATACAGTGAAAACACATACATATACTAGGGTACACTGTGGATTGGATCAGAGGTTGCGAAAGAGGCAAGAGAGGTGCAGAAAGAAGCAAGTGAAGTATAGAAAGAGGCAAGAGAGATGCAAAAAGAGGCAAGAGAGGTACATAAAGAGGCAAGGGGGTGCAGAAAGAAGGAAGAGAAGTACAGAAAGAGGCAAGAGAATTGCTGAAAAAAGCAACAGAGCTGTAGAAAGAAGGAAGAGAAGTGCAGAAGGAGGCAAGTGAGGTACAGAAAGAAGCTAGAGCATCACAGAAATAACCAACAGAGGAGCGAAAAGAGACAAGGGGGTGTAACAAAAAGGCAAGAGAGGTACAGAAAGAGGCAGGAGGGGTTCAGAAAGAAGTAAGAGAAGTGCAGAAAGATGCAACAGAGGTGCTGAAAGAAGTGCACATGGTGCAGAAAGGGCAAGAGAAGTACAGACAAAAGCAATAGAGGTGCAGAAACAGACAGCAAAGGTGCAGAAAGAGGCAAGAGGATTGCAGAAAGAGAAACATTAGGTGCATAAAAAGATGAGAGAGGTGCAGAAGAAACAACAGAGGTGCAAAAAGAGGCAAGAGAACTGCAGAATGAACCAACAGAGGTATATAAAAGAGGCAAGAGGGGTGCACAAAGAGGTGGGAGAGGTACACAGAGAGGCAAGAGATGTACAGAAAGAGGCAGGAGGGGTGCTGAAAGAAGGAAGAGATGTGCAGAAAGAAGCTCGAAGGGTGCAGAAAGAGGCAAGAAAAGTACAGAAAGAAGCAACAGAGGTACAGAAAGAGGCAAGAGAGGTGTAGAAACAGACAGGAAAGGAGCAGAAAAAGGGAAGAGGGGTGCAGAAAGAGGTAAGAGAGTAAAGAAAGAAGCAAGTGAGGTGCAGAAGAAGTAACAGAGGTGCATAAAGACGGAAGAGAGGAGCAGAAACAAGCAAGAGAAGCGCAGAAAGAGGAAAGAGAATTGCTAAAAAAAGCAACAGAGGTGTAGAAAGAAGCAAGAGAAGTGCAGAAAGAGGCAAGTGAGATGCAGAAAGAAGCAAGAGCAGTGCAGAATGAACCAACAGAGGTGCAAAAATAGGCAAGAGGGGTGCAGAAAGAGGTAGGAGAGGCACACAGAGGTAGGAGAGGTACATAAAGAGGCAGGAGGGGTGCAGAAAGAAGGAAGAGAAGTGCAAAAGGAGGCAAGAGATTTGCTGAAAGAAGCAACAGAGGTGTAGAAGAAGCAAGCGAAGTGCAGAAAGAGGCTAGTGCGCTGCAGAAAGAAGTAAGGGCAGTGCAGAAAGAACCAACACAGGTGCAAAAAGAGGCAAGATGGGTACAGATAATAGTAGGAGGGGTGCAGAAAGAGGGAGAGCAGTGCAGAAAGGCGCAACAGAGGTACAGAAAGAAGCAAGAGAGGTGCAGAAACAGGCAGGAGGGGTGCAGAAAGAGGAAGAGCAGTGCAGAAAGAATCAACAGAGGTACAGAAAGATGCAAGAGAGGTGCAGAAAGAGAAAAGAGGGGTGCAGTAAGAGGCAAGGGGAGGTGGTGGTCCCTGGGGCTTGGGGAAGCCGTAAGGACCCCATAAACAAAAATCAAGATTGCCCTAGGGAGGGGGGCGGTCCCCGGGGCAGAATGGGGGGGCGGTAGCCCCCCATGAATATTTTGCTATGAAGCCCTGGGGCGGTGGCGGTCCCCTGGGCTTCAGGGGACTGCCCCAGCGCATAAATATTAAAGCCAGGGGAGGTGGCGGTCCACAGGGCTGCGGGGGCCTCCATGAGCCTCTGCTATATCATTCCTCATTGCCCCCGGGACCTGGCCCATCCAGGGCTTAACTATAACAAAGTGCGGTAACCCGCGCTTCATTTTTTAAACATTTTCTTGTCCGGATTCGCGCATCCAGCGCAGATTTGGCCGATTGGCAAAAAAATGATTTTTTGGTACCTTGGGGTCCTGCTGGGCAGACCTAGAGGGTTAGGGTGTTTCTACCCTGCCCCCTTTTCTTCATTTTTCACTCCCCCCTCTTTTTCTTGTGACTCGGTTATTGATACATAAGATGGCTGCCAACACTACCTGGTTTCGAATGTTGACAGCCAATCAAACTGAAGCTTGTGCCTGGGTGGGAGACGCGACTCCTCCTCGGTGCGCAGATATATACATTTTTAAAAAAAATGTTTTATTTCTCTGCAACTACTGAACGGATTTACACCATTTAAAAAAAGAGTGCTTTCTGAACCAAGAGCTACGTGTTTGCCAAATTTGGGGTAATTCTGTTACGCTTTTTGAATCGAAACAAGGTCCTAACTATAAATACCTACTGGCGACCGCCAGTAGGTAATAAAACCTACTGGCATATATATAAAAAATATATCTATAAAAAACACACACACACACTTACCAAATATATACTTACCTAGTGATGTAAAGGCTTGCTTTATAAAGGCATATTCATAGTAAAGGTTTGTGTTGTAAAGGTATCGCTTTGTAAAGGCCTTACCTGGACTCAACCTCGGAGTAGAATGACTATTCCCAGAGTGTTTACAGTTTACATGTTACTGCCAGTAGTGGCAGCAAAGTTGTTTGGGGCACTTTACAGAACTCCTAAATATATAAATTAAATGTTCTTGTTAAGTTGGGTGGATTCAGAACTTTTCAATATTGGTGGAAATTATGTGGAAAACTATTGCCCATTTTTCTAATGTCTGAGCTACAGACAAATAATGTAAGTGCCAAATGCACTTGCACTAAGCCAACAGGATAAAAATTGCAATAGCTAGATATTTGCACCACTCTGGCGTGAGGGGGAGGGACTGATGGGAAGAGGGAGAGAGAGAGGGAATGCAAACATGTGCGCTCTTAAGGAGTCCCCAATACAAAATAAAAAAAATACTCATAAAGCAATAGTTAAAAATATGCTGCCGTCACTCTGCATGCTTAATGGAGGCTCTCTGGAGTGTCATAAAAGAATGGTGTTTATAGCAAAATACCATGAAGCAATAGATAAGAATACCTTTGATATGACCATGACTCTGTAAGCACCGGCCCCTGAATTGCTCAGTTTGCAAACAAAAGGGAGCACTAGAGTGGGTCCCTGCTTCAGGCCCAGGGGGACTGATAAGTGTGCTTTGCGATCAGAGCGTTGGCTTCGCACAAAGTACGCAGGCATGCTGACTCGTTTAAAAGAAGTTCCAGCAAACCATATGAGAACATTACTTGGGCCACGTGCCTCTGAAAAGAGAAACTCATGAGGAACAACAGGAAATAGTATGGAACATCCAGTAGAAATGGAGTAAACGTAAGTGGCAAGCACATGAACCAATGAAAAGTAAGCGCCATTTACAAGTCCATCCCTGTTTCCCAATCCTGTATGGTTCGTAACTCTGATGCGCCCCAGTGCTGGACTATGTTCCCTTTTGCCACAACTAGTCCCAGGTTGCTGAAGGGGAGCTTGGCTCATGGGATGTCTACATCTGTGGGTATGCCCAGGAGGACATATCTCGGGTCAGCAAGAAAGGACTCCCCCTAGGATCTTACCTAAGTCCCCCAGTATGATTGTATGTTGGGACAATCCCAAAGTGTGTGTAGGAATGTACACCTCAGGCATTTGGGGATTCTACTCTTTCAAATTTTATGTAAGCGAGCATAGTCATAGTAGACCCTATGGAGGATTTTAAATTGAATGAGCCTCGTTTGAATAGCCACCTCCCCCAAGTGCATCAGGGCCGCCTCCCAGTCAGTGTCATTAAGTTCACCCACCTCGCTAACCCATCTTTCCTTCAGTTTCTTTAAAGAGTTGGGCATGTTATTATTAATTGTTTTATAGGTCCAGTAGATCGTCTCCGCCTCCAATTCCCCTTGTAGTAGTCTACCCTTTAGAGGCGCATATTCAGGGATGTTGGTCTTGTCTAGCCCTTCTGCCATCCAGGCATGTTTGTGTTGCGCATATTTAAAATAATGTGTGTCATTAAGCTCGTAGTCTCATTGAAGGGAGCTAAAAGGCCCCTGTAATCAAAGAGATTGCCCAACTTGGAGATACCAATAACGCCCCACTCTCTAAAACCTCTTAATTTTCTGATATTTGTCAGTCTCGACCCAAGCCATAAAGGGGTTTCATGGGTTATCCTTGTTTCCCAGTTGGTTCTCACAGGTGGTTCTTCCAGTCCCTGGAACTCTCTTTTTTGCCCCCCTTCTTTTGGTCCTTCCCCCACTCCTTCCTCCACAGTCAAAACCCTGGGTGTTAAAGTGAACAACCAACTCACTTTACACTCACAAATCAGCTCTGTCGTCTCCTCCTGTTTCCTCACTCTTCGCACTATTCGCACTATTTCTCGCTTCATTTCCCCTCTGGCACTCAAACTGATCATGTCCGCTCTGGTGATTTCGCGGCTGGATTACGCCAACGCCCTGTACAACGGCATCCCTGCGTACAGCCTGTGGAAGCTCCAGATGGTTCAGAACCAAGCGGCACGATTGGTGTATGGTCTCTCGCGCTTTCATCACTCTACACCCCTCCTTAAGGAGCTTCATTGGCTCCCTGTCAAGGAACGTTCCCTTTTTAAAACTGGTTGTATGATTTTTCAGGCTCGCCAGGGTTCTGCTCCCGCTTTTATTTCCTCCTTGATTAATGAATATACTCCTGCCAGAGAGCTTCGATCATCGTCCAAATCTCTCCTCCAAATTCCGCGCTACAAACGAAAAAAGTGGGGAGGAGCCAATTTTTCAACCCTGGCTCCTACCTTCTGGAACTCCCTCCCTGACCATTTACGATTTGCCTCCCATTATTCCTCTTTCCGCAAAGACCTTAAAACTTTTTTGTTTAAACAAGCCTTTCCTCTGTAAAGTGTGCCTCATGTTATTTCTTGAGCCAGCCATCCACGGCTCCGTTTTGCTTAACCTTGTCTACACAGCGCCAAGAAACCGCAGGGTGTATGTTGCGCTCTACAAATGTTTTAAATTCAAATTCAAATTCAAATTCAATTCCCAACCCATGTATTTCCCTGACTTTGTCCATGCCTCTATCATACTCTGAATTGCTGGTAGCAGATTCCTTCTTCCCTTACTCCCAGGCTCCCCATATAAATAGTGCATGCAGGGCCTAGAGTGGAATTGATTTCTCTCCAGTACGATAATTGGATGGTCTCTGGGTGTGAGGCCCCAGTCATTATTTTTAAATGTGCCGCCCAGTAGTGTGCTCTGATGTCCGGGAGAGCAATGCCACTGTTATACTGGTTGCGTTGTAGTGGCTGCAATTCCACTCTAAGGTGTCTCCCAATCCATAGTAGTTTCCAGGCGTCACCCTTTATTTTGGTAAAAATGTAATCTGGGATCCTATGATATGTGTTCTGAAGGACATATAGTGGTTTTGGCAGGATTATCATTTTAAACATAGCTGCAGTCCCCAGCAGCGTTAGAGGTAATGCCTTCCACCCCGTGGAAGTCTGTCAGTATTCTCCAGAGATTCCGTTCGAAGCTGCGCTCCCTGTCTGACATCACATATATTCCTAGGTATTTGACCTATCCCTATCTATTCGTAGCCTCCCTGGAATGTCTAACCAGTCCAATTCTTCTCCCACTGGGTATAAACTTGATTTGTCCCAATTTATGGTATATCCTGCGTTGGCGCCATATTGCTCGAAGACCTGGAATATCCCTAGCAGTGCCTTTTGTGGTTGGGCGACATATAGGAGGATGTCCTCTGCAGTGAGAAAGATTCTCTCATCCTCCCCTTCCTCCACTATGGGAAAAACAGCAATGCCAGGGTGGACCTGTGCTTTGCAAGCTAGTGGTTCCAGTGAGAGGGCAAACAGGAGGGGGGGAACAGAGGGAAGCCCTGATTCATCCCACTCTCAATGCTGAACTCCTCTTGATCCCATTTACTTTGACCGCAGCTACTGGATTCCTATACAGCAATGCTATCTAGGCCCGAGCCTTGGACCCAAAATCAAATCTCTCTATGTTTATGAAGAAAAGGACGGTGCACCAAAAATCAAAGTACAAAAGAGCTTCGAGTTAGTCCAATTTTTTTTATTCTTTTCAATCTCTTAAAACCTCAGCCAACGCGTTTCGTTCGTATGAACTTCGTCAAGGCTTATTAGTCACTTGTAGGTCCAAAAGATGTTATTTAAAGAGTATGGTCCGATTTATGCCTTATTCTCTTCAACACATATAATATTGTGTGTTGTCAAGAGAAAGTATCTGTAAGTCCTTGGTGGTACTTAAATGGGCCAAAGTATTGGCAAAAGTATCTTATATTAAGAGTAGCAACCTAGAAGATAATTTCGATTTCACAATAAAACCGACCAGTAGGTCCATCGGTTTGAGGATTTTTACATGGCATAAAGGGCGGGTGGCTGCTACACTGGTCGGTCGTCTTCTCATCGTGTTTTTCCGTTATTGATGGCGCTTGCTTATTCAGGACATATGAATGCGTACTTGGGCTCTTTCAAAGTAGTGGCAAGGAATTCATTAAGTAAATCAGTACTTTGGGCAGTCTACCTTTATACATTTGGATCAATATGATTCCTTTTGTCTACTGGTCGGTTTTATTGTGAAATCGAAATTACCTTCTTGGTTGCTACTCTGAATATAAGATACTTTTGCCGGGGAGGAAGGGGCGGAATCGAAGGAGGCCAACCCTGAGCGAGGTTCCCAGCCCCGAGGGAGGTTCCTTTCGTGTACAAGAGCTGGAGAGGGGGACGCGAGAGAGAGATCAGCAAGCGGAGATAATTGAATTCCCCTCACTAAGTTTAGCGGCTAGGGTCCCTCCTTCCCTGAGCAGAGCGGCAGAGGAGAAGGCCTCATTCCGTGGATTTCCAGAAACGCTGTCAAAGCCTCAGGCGCTAAAGTAAGCTGGGAATTGGGCTAGGGGAGGGGGATATGCTGAAGATCTCTGCGGGGCCTGTACTCTGAACGTTCTCTCTTTGGCTCAACTTGGAAGAGCGTGTGGAGGGCCCTGGGTGCTAGAGCCAGCGGAGCTACCCTGCGGGTGGAGTTCATTGTTTGACAGAACTAAGTACCCAGGAACCACTTCAGTCTGACTTGAACTAATCTGTAACTAGTGCTTGGCAAGTCAGCCGAGTGGGACATGTTGATGTGCTAAAGCAAAAGTGTAGCCATGAATCTCTGAAAGGATAAGCTCCCCCTATTTTATTAATTTAATTCATGATCTGTCCTCATTAAGTGAGTGTTTTCACCACCAATTGTATGCCTGAATGAATTGCCAATCTGAACTGTTTCCTTAAATGTATGTAGAATGAACTCAATGTATAAATGATCTATTGTTTTGGTCTGCAGGCAGCATTCTAGACATTCGGCTGCTTGATTACCCGGCCCTAGGACACCTTCGAGGGCGGGCAGTAGTGTATCTGGAAGGAGCCTGACTGCAGCGGAGTTAGCTGACAGGAGGGAGGAAAGACAATTAAAATAGGAGTTAGCTAGGTTGAAAAAGGAGAGGGGGGCTGGGGGGATTCCCAAAGGACTGGTCAGGGCGCTCCCCAGAAGGAAGAGGGGGGAGACAAAAAGAGGGAGGTCTCAAAAGGCCCCCAAAACAGTTTCCATGGAAGGGGATCAGGTTTCACTCCTAAGGTTAATCCACAAACCCCCCCCCATCCTGACCATAGTCAGCAGCCAAGGGTTGTCCGCTGTTATGAATGTGGTGGGGTTGGGCACTATAAAGGAGATGTCAAGTGCCCAAAGAGACCACCCCCTCCCACTGGAGGAAAAACCCCGGGAGTGGCTAGTGTAGTGCTCGGGGAGGAATTGCCCTTAGATAAGGGAGGTGAGTGGGCGGGAATAACCTTAGTGTCCCTGGGAGACAACGAGATGGTTCCTAAGATCCCTGTGCCCCCAAATACCACCAAGTATGGGCAGTGGGTCACCATCAATAGCCAGAGAGGGTAAGCTCTGGGGGACACAGGTGCCAGTATGACTATGGTAAGAAGTCAGCTAGTGTCCCCCGAGCAGGTGAACCCAAACGTACTCCACCCCGCCACGATGGCTGACAGCAGAATAGGTCACTATCCTGTGGCTGAGGTTCCCTTTGAGTGGGGAGGGGTTGCAGGTCTCCTTCGAGTTGCGGTGAGCCCTGCCGTGCCAGTCGATTGTCTATTGGGGAATGACCTGGAGCACAATGCTTGGAAGGAGGTGGAATTCCGGACTCATTCGAAGATGCTGAGTACACCTGATTGGGCCTGTGCAAGCACACGGTCCGCGACTACCCGGAGGGGGAGTTCGCAAGTGCTGGAGCCTGGAACAAAGGCACAGCCGGCTGCCAAAAAGGGGAAAATCCGGGGACAGGAGAAACCTGCCTCGGCATCCACACCCCGTGAGATGGATGGGACACCTGAGGTGGTGAGCCCGGAGTCCACGGAGAGGGATGTTGTCTCCCTGGGGGACCTACCTATCCCTGCGGAATGGCATGTGGAGGGAGGACCTACCAGAGAAGAGTTTTGTCAAGGGCAGAAGGAGTGCCCTACCCTTGAGGGTCTGAGGCGACAGGCCGAAGCCCAGGTAGCAGGTAACATTGCAGGGAACTTCCACATTTACTGGAAGGATGGTCTTCTCTACAGTGAACCCCAGGCTCCAGTGCACGGTTCGTCATGGGCCTTGGTAGTACCCCAACGTTACCGAGCCTTTCTTTTAGAGTTGGCTCACGAGATTCCCTTGGCAGGACACTTGGGTCAGGACAAGACCTTTAGCCGGCTTGTCCCCCATTTCTATTGGCCTCAGATGAGGATTGCGTCTGACACTTTCTGTAGGACGTGTGAGTCTTGTCAAGCTAGTGGGAAAATAGGGGTTAAGCTGAAGGCTCCCCTGGAACCACTACCTGTCGTTAGCACCCCCTTTGAAAGGGTGGGCATCGACATTGTGGGGCCATTGGATCCACCCACTTCAGCCGGTCACAGGTTTATCCTGGTTCTGGTGGATCACGCCACCCGGTACCCAGAGGCAATTCCTTTGAGGACCGTTACTGTACCTGCGGTGGATCGGGCCCTGATGGGGATTTTTACCCGAGTGGGTTTCCCCAAGGAAGTTGTGTCCGACAGGGGGGCCAACTTTATGTCAGCCTACATGCGGGCTATGTGGAAGGAATGTGGAGTTACCTCCCGGTTCTCCACCCCTTACCACCCCCAGACCAATGGTCTGGTGGAAAGGTTCAATAAAACCTTGAAGGGCATGATCAGAAGTCTGCCTGAGAACCTGCGGAGGAAATGGGACGTCCTCCTACCCTGTCTGTTGTTCTCATACAGGGAAGTGCCACAGAAAGGAGTGGGCTTCAGCCCCATCAAACTTCTGTATGGGCACCCTGTCAGAGGACCTCTCAGCCTAGTGAAAGATGGATGGGAAAAGTCTCCCAGGAAGCTTCCCCAGGATGTGGTGAGCTACATGCTGGCCTTCCGTAGCCAAATGGCTAAGTTGTGGAAGCAAGCTTCTGACAACCTGGAAGCCAGCCAGGCAGTTATGAAAGAGTGGTATGACCACAATGCTCACCCTGTGGAATTGGAGCCTGGCCAGAAAGTGTGGGTCATGGAGCCTGGAGAGCTTAGTGCCCTCCAGGATCGCTGGACAGGCCCCTTTGAGGTGGTTGAGAAGAAGGGTAAGGTCACTTACTTAGTGGATCTTAAGACCCCCAGGTAGCCCCATCGGGTGCTCCATGTCAACCGCCTCAAACCCCACCATGAGAGGCCCGAGGTCATCCTGATGATGGTGACTGATCGAGCAGAGGAAGAGGAAAGTGAGCCTCTCCCTGATCTATTTTCGTCCCAAGAGAAGGATGGGTCGGTGGAAGGGGTGATCCTCTCACCATCCCTAACTCCTGAACAGCGGAGGGACTGCCGTCAAGTCCTGGAGCAGTATTCCTCGCTGTTCTCCCTTATCCCGGGAAGGACCCACCTGTGTACCCATGATGTGGACACGGGACAGCCCACCTGTGAAGTCTAAGACCTACCGGCTGTCAGATAAGGTGAAGGCCAGCATTCACAGTGAAGTCACCAAGATGCTGGAGCTGGGAGTGATTGAACCTTCAAGCAGTCCCTGGTCCAGTCCGGTGGTTCTGGTACCAAAAGCTGCCCCGCCGGGCACCACTCCAGAACTCAGGTTCGGTGTGGATTACAGGGGACTGAATTCTGTGACAAAGACTGATGCTCATCCTATCGCAAGGGTGGATGAGCTCATTGATCGGCTGGGAGCTGCCCAATACCTAAGTACCTTTGACCTCACATCAGGGTACTGGCAGATCTCCCTTAAAGATGGAGCAAAGGAGAGGTCAGCCTTCTCCACTCCAGAGGGCCACTACCAGTTCTGTGTGACGCCATTTGGGCTCAAGAACGCCCCTGCCACGTTTCAGCGATTGGTGAACCAGGTCCTCTCCGGGATGGAGGCCTACTCTGCTGCTTATCTAGATGACATCGCCGTCTTCAGCAGCAGCTGGGAAGACCACTTGTGTCACCTACAGGCTGTTCTCCAAGCCCTGAAACAGGCTGGCTTGACAATCAAGGCCAGCAAATGCCAGATTGGGCAGGGGTCGGTAGTGTACCTAGGCCACTTGGTGGGCAGGGGGAAGGTGCAGCCCCTCCAGGCTAAGATTGAAACTATCATGGCCTGGGAACCCCCCAAGACTCAGACGGAGGTCCGAGCTTTCCTGGGCCTCACAGGATACTACCGTCGCTTTGTTAAGGGGTATGGCACAATTGTGGCACCCCTTACTGAGCTCACATCTAAAAAACAACCACGACAGGTAGTCTGGACGGAGGCATGTCAACGAGCTTTTGACACCCTAAAACAAGCAATGTGTGTGGCCCCTGTCCTAAGGGCCCCTGACTTTTCCAAAGAGTTTATTGTCCAAACGGATGCGTCAGAGCATGGCATTGGGGCAGTGTTATCGCAACTCAATGAGGAGGGTCTGGACCCACCTGTCGTTTTCCTATCTAGGAGACTGCTTCCCCGGGAACAGAAGTGGAGTGCAATTGAACGGGAAGCTTTTGAGGTGGTATGGGCTTTGAAGAAGTTGCGACCATACTTGTTTGGTATGCACTTCCTTGTTCAAACTGACCACCGGCCCCCGCGATGGCTGATGCAAATGAGGGGCGAGAATCCCAAGTTGTTGAGATGGTCTATCTCCCTACAGGGAATGGACTTCAGGGTGGGACATCGGCCTGGAGTGGGCCACGCCAACGCAGACGGTCTCTCAAGGTATTTGCGCATTAGTGACGAGAACTCCCAAGGGGTTGGGTAGCTCTCCCCACTTTCAGCTGGGGGGGACGCGTAATAGAACTGTCAACCCTTTGGGTGGTCCCTCCTATTTTTTTATCCTCTTTTTGCCTTCTGTTTTCTTTATGTGTTCCCTACATATTTTTGGATGGTGACCTTAGGTCTCTAGGCGCCTTATTATTACTATTTAGTACTAAGGTGCGGATGCTCCTCTAAAATGGAGGGAGCGTAGGGAAACACAAAATGGTTGCTTGTCCAAATCGCCTCATAACTTGGGGCCATAGGGTAGCATTGAGGGGTTCTAGAACCTTCTGGTCCACTCCGGACTCCCTTGGCCTAGGCTATATAAGGTAGACTGTTGGGCGGCCATTTTGTCTTGATGTGGAGAGTCCAGTCTCAGGAGCTTAGGCTACTGAGTAGGGAGGTTGGTGCGCAACAGGGGAGGTTTGACTGTCCTTAGGGGCTGCTACCTCTCTCTGGTGATGCTATCCCCTATGAGCTGACCTAGCCCTGTCCCCCCATTAGCTTATTGAGGCACATCATCCCTCTTTGTGTCCTTGAGTGAGACTCTAACCGAGGTGTGAGGGCATACGAACTGGCAGTTGGGGGGTGCCACAACCTCTGGGAGGGGACTAAGACTCCTGCCATTACATCCTCGCCCTTATTGTGCTGCCGCCTGGAGGCCTCGGCTGCCCGACTCCTTGCTGACCGGTCAGAATTCCCCGGAGTCTGCCTCATCAGTGCGGGTTTCGAGGCACTACTGCAGACCCCGGCTTTACCGGCGCACACGGCGCATGCCTTACCTTTCTGCTCAGAGTCCCTGCATCGTGTGGGAGAGGAGCGGCGCTATGGCAGCCAGTCCGCCAGGCCCCTGCTGAGGTGAACCTGGGGCGCCGGCGTGAGAGACGAGTGTCGCTTCCGCTGTGAGCAAGGAAGTACGAGGTGAGGCCAAGTGAAGTCCCGCCCCGGCGCTGACAGGAGAGAGCGCCGGGGAGGAAGGGGCAGAATCGAAGGAGGCCAACCCTGAGCGAGGTTCCCAGCCCCGAGGGAGGATCCTTCCGCGTACAAGAGCTGGAGAGGGGGACACGAGAGAGAGAGAGAGAGAGAGAGAGAGAGATCAGCAAGCAGAGATAATTGAATTCCCCTCAGTAAGTTTAGCGGCTAGGGTCCCTCCTTCCATGAGCAGAGCGGCAGAGGAGAAGGCCTCATTCCGTGGATTTCCAGAAACGCTGTCAAAGCCTCAGGCGCTAAAGTAAGCTGGGAATTGGGCTGGTGGAGGGGGATATGCTGAAGATCTCTGCGGGCCTGTACTCGGATCGCACTCTCTTTGGCTCAACTAGGAAGAGCGTGTGGAGGGCCCTGGGTGCTAGAGCCAGCGGAGCTACTCTGCGGGTGGAGTTCAGTGTTTGACAGAATTAAGAACCCAGGAACCACTTCAGTCTGACTTGAACTAATCTGTAACTAGTGCTTGGCAAGTCAGCCGAGTGGGACATGTTGATGTGCTAAAGCAAAAGTAAAATACATATACATTTTAGAATGAACTCAATGTATAAATGATCTACTGTTTTGGTCTGCAGGCAGCATTCTAGACATTCGGCTGCTTGATTCCTTTTTCAAAGCCCCAGTGCTGCAGAATTATCACAAGAACTTGTTTTCTGTCCAATGGGTAATGTAATGGATTTTCTTTTACGTCTAACCTACTTATTGATACTACGAGTAAATAAGGTTCGCTTATGAAATATGATCTTATGCTTTAACATGTGTTTACAAATGCAGGTGTTCCAGGAGTAATGCCTAAAATGTTGATTTATTAAATGATGTGCAACCGATAATCTAACTGAAGGAAAGATAAAGCTTTTCTATCTTTTTATAAATACGGTGTGGTGTCCTTTTTGAGTGGAAGTACCCTGTGCTACTGTATTAAGTGTGACGCAAGTGCAACAATTTGCCTCAGAGATAGGCCTTACCACTTGAGTCAGGCTACCCTAGGTGGACCGGTAACCCCGGGTCCAACAAAGAGAATAAGGCGTAATTCGGACCATACTCTTTAAATAACATCTTTTGGACCTACAAGTGACTAATAGGCCCTGACAAAGTTCATACGAACGAAACGAGTTGGCTGAGGTTTTAAGAGATTGAAAAGAATAGAGAATTTTGGACTAACTCAAAGCTATTTTGTACTCTGCTTTTTGGTGCACCGTCCTTCTCTACATAAACTTTGGGATCTGCCTCGCAGTGGAGCACTTGTGCGGCGAGCTCCGGACGTGTTTTTGCACAATCTATGAACTTTTATCTTTACTCTGAAATGTAAGTGCTTAACCATGGTCAGCCGCATAGTTCATTCTAAATAGTCAAATCTCTCCATGATCTGTATCAAGAAGGGCCTGTTTACCATGTCAAAAGCCTTTTCAGCATCTAGCGAGAGGAATATATGTGGGTCTTCTCTCAGCTGGACTGTCTCCAGCCAATTATGGAGTCTTCAGAGACTGAATGTGATCAATCTCTTTGGTAAACAAACAGTCTGGTCCTTGTGTATTAGGGGGGAATGTTACTGCAATCAGCTGTGTGTCTAAGACCATTGCCCATATTTGGTCTCTATGTTAAAGAGCAAGATCGGGCGGTATGACCTGCAATTCGTGGCTGGCTTTCCTGGCTTATGTATTGCCCGGTGAAGGTCTAGTGGCAGAGTTCCCTCATTTCTCACCTCAATATACATTTTGAGTAGTTGGGGTCCAAGGATACCACCATTTCTTTTATAGAACTCTATGAAGTATTCCATTGGGGCCGGGCACCTTGCCAGGCTTAAGTTTGGTGATCCAAAAACAACTGAACCCCAAAAACCCATCTCTCACAACCCCTCCCTTTCCCTTCCTGCCCCCCCGTGCTTGTATCCCCATTTGTCAACTAGGCAATTCATTTGCAGATAGAGCCTGAGAGGTCAGTAGTCCCTCCTCCATTTTCACACTATGTGTCCTTCAATTAAACCATTAACTGAATAATTCACTCTTCTCTTTCAAACATTCACTCTAGCTACACCACTTCAGTACCTAGGCAAAGATAAATCCTCACTCACACTCACTCTCAATCACTCAATTCAAACACCACAGCTATTTCCCACACACTCTCTTCACTCACTGCTCACTGCTCACACTCGTCTTTTAGTCCAGAGGGAATAGATGGAACGTGAGTGAGTCTCTCTCTCACTGGACTCATCTGTTCCCTCTCCTTGCTTCTCCTTCCGAGTCACTCCTCAGCTCCCTCTCTCACGCCATCAAGATTCAACATGTTCTGAGTCTTCATGGTCAATGTCTTTCTGGCCAGCCTTCAATGTTCCATTGTCGGACCCATGACTTGACTAATCTTCCTTCGTCTCTCCATGGAGCTTTACTTAATCTCCATCAATTCAGGATTTCTGGCTTTCTTGCCATCTTATGTCATCATCTGAGGACGAGGATCTACCACTGATTGTTCTGTTGCTATATAACTGCCCCAATGAGTCGCCCCTGCCTCTTCTTGAGCGATTTCATTTGTGGCTTGTCAAAGACCAGAGTTTGAGTCTGGCCCCCAGTCTATTCCCCTCTGAGGGGGGCTTGTCCATGTTTTGCCATGTCTTAACCTGTGGCCTCTCTTCAATCCAGCTCCAACCCTCCTGTGGTATGACAACGAAGTCTAACTTATCATTCTATATTACTTTCAATTTAGCGGGGAAGAGCAGTATGTATTGCAGTTGGAGCCGGCGGAGCTTAGCTTTCCTGCGTCAAATGTCTGCCTTTGTTTCTGGACTTCAAAAGAGTAATCAGGGAAAATCATGATGGTGGATGATTTGAATTTGATTTCCCCTATTCCCCTTGCCTCTCTAAGGATAATGTGTCTATCTTCAAAATTCAATAGGTTGGCAATGATGGCTTGTGGGGGACTTATTGAGGGAGATCTTGCCGCCACTGCCATGCGTGCGCTCTCGATCACAAAACAGTTGGAGAGGTTCACCTCTGTAAAGCTGGACCAAGGCCACTGTCCCTGAAATGCCACCATATTGTTTTTCTCTACTCCTTCAGGGAAGCTCCCCAGTCTGATATTGTTTCATCTTGCCCAGTTCTCTTCATCATCAACTCTCCAGAATATGTCTTTGGTTACCTCCTGTAGTCCTGTGCCATGACCTGAGTCACATCTTCCTGCTCAGACACTCGTCCCTCTGCTGTGGTTAGTCACATTGTGGAGATCTTGTCTTAACAGCGAAACATACATCAAACCTCTCCGATATTGGTCTCTAGTGCCATCCTAGACAGCTGGATTACAGTGAGAAGAACTGCATTTTCAGGCATTGTAGGTGATATACCAGAATCTGGTGTATTCTCCATCACATTGGTGTATTTGTCTATGTATTTGCCTATCTTCCGTTGGCGGGTGGTTTTGGGTCTTTGTCTTTCAACAATGCTTACTGACTGTTGACTCCTTATCCCCTCTCTGTTTGGTTGAGTATGCTATCGTCTGGCCTAGTGTCTCACTTATTTTGCGATCCGTCTTCTTCTTTCAGGTCTGGTGCATATCTTATGGAGACACTGTGAGGTTTATGATCTTGATCAGGCCTACCTGTGGACGCCTATCCTTTCATCTCAGATTCATCGTTAGAGACTAGTGGTCCAGTGGTCCGGGTTTATAGCTGTCAGTCGATTTTGTACCCCTTTTTGCTGATATCTCTCAGTGATGGCCGGCCAGTATGCAATCCGTACCCGGCCAGCCACCTGGTTTCTGCAATCACATATACAGTGGTAAGTCTCCCAAGGGGGGGTTCCTTGCTCTCCCTCCCTACTGCCTCTTCATATCTCTTGCCCCCACCGTAGGTTTGGATTTTACCTGCGTGATCTACTGTACATCAGCGGTACTTTTGGTGTTGCCACCCACACCATTAGTCTTCCAAATGTGTCTCAGAGCTGCCACTGCAGTGTCTGCGTGCAGTTTTTACTCACCTACCAGGCCCTAACCTTCCCTTTTCTTACATGTAAGTCACTTCTAAGGGAGGCCCAAAAACCCCCATAGGGCGGGTGCAGTATATGTGAATGGCAGGATATTTACTGGTATGTTTTAACTGTCCCAATAGTGAGAGACTGCCAATTTTGTTTTTCTCTATTGCAAGGGCTAGCTCTCCCATAGAATATCATTGGAGCTGCCTTGTAACATTTTGCAAGTGTAACTTTCAATTGGGAATAGCTAGAAATTTGGAGTTTGGGCTCTCTGAGCTCAGAATTGAATAACACATCTTTTACTAAAGGTGGTTTTTAAATTGTGTGTTTGAAAATTCCACTTTTAGAAAGTGGACGTTTTCTTGTTTAACCATCCTGTGCCTCTGCCTCCCTGTGGAATCAATATCTGGTTTTGGATTGACAGGGGCTTGTTTGTGCATTCATTCCAGACACTCACACAAAGGGAGCTTGGGTGTGCCCTGCATATACTGATGTGCCATCCTGGGCTAGAGTGGTGGGTGGAGCTGTCACTAGCACATGAATAGGCTGTCTCCACCCCCTGTACTATGGCTGGACCAGAGAGGACAGAACTGGTTTTGCTGAGCAAGAGAGACTTGAAAGGAGAAAAGGGGTATACGTATTAGACCTAAAACCCCAGAACTTTAGATTACTTCTGCATTAAAAGGACCCTGACAAGAAGAAGCGCTGAAGAGCTGCCAGGAGGAGTACTGCCCCACTGCTGTGTGTTGCTTTGTTGGGTTGGCCTGCAGTTGCTGATTCTGTCTGTGGGCAGTGGAAAGTACTGTGCCTTTGCCTTGCGGTGGTATCCTGCTTAAGAAGATTTTCCAAGGACTTGATATAGAGCCTGCCTCTTGTTAAGAAGTCTCAGGAAAACAAAGACTTCACCTGCAGCTTCCGTGAACTCCACTGCTGGAAGTTCTGACCTGCCTTGAGGTGACAGATCTAGTTTGGGGGCCTTAGAGGTTGTTTTTGCTACAAAGAACTACTAAGAACTGAAGAAACTTGCAACGTCAATACTTCACCCTCCTTGCAGCTGTATTTTACGCCGCAGAGCCACCGTGTGGGAGAAAATCCCAACGCACAGCCCCATGTGGCTGAAGAAATCGACACAGTGCCTGTCTGAGGCACAAAGATTTGCAGCACAGCAAGTTAGATGCATCGGTCTCTGAAGTCTGAGACCCCCGCACCGCCTCTGACGCAGGCCCTGCTGTGTGGCTAAAAGAAATGACACATCTGGTAACCACGGCTGAAGAGATTGACGCAGCACCTTCTCCTGAATGCAGCAGAACTGTCACATCACCTCCCCCAGGACTTGGGAACTGACGCATCACTGTGATTTTTTATGCTTCCCTGAACTGCAGCTGATTTGCCTTTTGAATTTTGAGGAACTTTGTGTAAAAACCATGCATTCATAGATTTCTATAGACTGAATTGCTTGTAACCTTTTAAAAGTCAAATTTTAGGTTGTGTATGTTGGGTTTTTGTCCTTTTGGTAGATAACGATACCTTATTTCTCTAAACTGGTGTGATGTCCATTTGTAATGTTTTCGCTTTGTTTCTGTGTGTGTTATGTACAAATACTTAACACATCGCCTCTGAGATAAGCCTATCTGCTCATGCCGAGCTACCAAAGTGGTTAGCATGGGTTATCCAGGTGTGTAAATCTCTTATCCTGATTAGAAGGAAGGGTCCTTACTTGGACAGGGTGCATACCTCTGCCAACTAGAGATCCCTATTCCCAACAGGGGCAGCTTTTTAGCTGATTCAGTCAACGTCTATTTCCCCGTTCACGAGAGTCACAAGGGGTTCTCTCCCTTCTGGGGTGGGGAGGGGTTTGTCTGCATGTTTTCCCCTTCAGCCGACCTAGGTATTTTGGCCGACCTAGGTATTTAGCCCACAGGGTATGTGCCTTTGAGCTCCCCCGATGCGGCCTATGTGCAGTTTAGGGGGTCCCAGTATTAAAAGCCGGGTTTGGTTGGCTTACCCTCCATTAGATCTATGAGGCTGGTCCCCACCACTTCTCTGTGTGAAGTTCTGAAAGATTTATTCTGGAGACCGCCTTTCAGCCATGTCCGGGTCTCCTCCCTCGCTCTCGGCCACTCTCCCGGCCCCCGGCCTTCTCCCTCTGAATCTCCACCTATCTTCTCCTCCTTCACCTCTGACATCAATATGCACCTCTTCGAGCTCGGGTTATGGTAGGGTTACACTCAGCCGCCCCCACCGGCCGGCTCGGGCAACCTACCCTGTTGCTACCGTACCGGGCCCGCAACGTGATGGTGCCCCATCTACCCTGTACCTGTCTCTGTCACACTGGAACCGGCCCACTCTTTACAGGCATCAACATGTGCCTCGATCTACTGGGCACTTCGGGGGTCTCCTGTCTGGGGCTGGTCCTGGGGATGCAATGCTGGGGAACTTCCAAGCTGGACTACTCCCTGAGGTAATTCCAGCACAGCCCCTGCTCTCTTCCCTCAGGATTCAGGATTCACAGCCTGGCAGCTGCCATTTTGCTGCGATTCCTCTCCTTACACCACTGTTGACTCCTTTGCCGCTGGGATTGCCTCCTGGTCACACAAATTTTCTGAGATAGGCAAGCTCCTGAGATTAATGGGGGGTGATTTTGGGGTACGATGTGGCTCTGTGATACAGGATTGTTACAGGACAAACGTAGGCCCTGATGGAGCTTCGTGATCCCATGTCTACTCCACCATCTTGCTAGCCACCCATCTGTAATAATCTTGGTTATTTATAAGGTACCTGTGACAACTGAATTGCCTCTTGAATCATCAATTACATTGTCCTTAAAGTGCTGGAGGGGAAGGCATGAAAGTTTCTACGTTCCTGTTATGAAGACAATCACTTCTTATAAATTCCTCTGAACGCTTTTAATGGTCTAAAGTAAAACGCTTCTGTATGTTAAAGAAATACACTTTTCAAAACAATGTCAATGTCTTTATCATACTTTAATTTTGATGTCTTTATCATACTTTTTCTTTGTATTTGTGCACAATTATGCCTTTTTCTCAGCTCATGTTATGGCTCGTATAGCCAAGACAGGGTCTTATCTAGACTCGGGCTTGGTCCTCCTGTTAATATGTTTGCTTCCTAAACTTGTCCCGGAACTTACAGTGCTTAAAGTGCCAAGGATCTATGCATGGTGGGAGAGTGTGGTCCCGGGCAGGACCCCGGAGGAATACATCAACTGGAGAATGATCCTATATACCCCTTGCTTTATGTCGCACAACTGTCCCTTGTGTATGCACTGTGTGAAAATGTAATCCAGTCGAGAACCACTGCCGTGTGCTGCCGAGATATGCGTATACTGCATAGCTGTTGGTTTATGTTTCCCTCCACAGATCTGTGAGTCCTGGTGCCTCTGCAAACGCTCGCAGCGGACCCGGGCCAGCCGCCGGAAGAGATGTCCTAGCTCTATCTAGGTCCGGGGACATTGTAGCGTTCATATCCCCACCCAGTTTTAGGATCCCTGGGGGCATATAAAGCCGCAGTCTGCTGAGCTCCGGAAGAGTATCAGTATGTAGCTTTGGGGGTATATAAGTGGAACATAAATTAAGAGCCCGGCCCTCCCGTGTCCCAGCCAGGAGTCTTACCAACTGCGACCTGGCAGGAAGGGTACCATATTTTTTGCTAGAATCGCCGCACCTCTAGAGCATGATGTCAATCCCGCATGAGCCAGGAGAGTGTACCCAAACCTATTGAGTGCTAGATAGTGATTGCCACGCAGATGAGTCTCCTGCAACAAAAAAAACAAGTCAAGGGACTGTCTCCGTAAGTGTTGTAGGACGATAGTAATCTTAATTTTGTCGCCTAGCCATTCACTTTCAATGTCAGGACCCTCAATACAGTTGTAGACCGTGATGCCATATCTTAAGCGGGAGGAATTTGTGGCCCACACTCACACCCCACCGCCCTCCCCTCCTCCCTTCCTCTCTGTGTCGGAATGTTATATAATCCAACATAGATGAGGGCAGGGGTACTGCCCCCGATTTTGAGGTGTGCACACTTCTCCTCGGACCAGAAGCGGTCCTGTTATTTAAATCATCATTGTTCAGTGAAATAATTCATGAATGCTTCTTTCCTTTATAACTTCTTTGTATTCAATGTTTTTAATGATAGATTCTCATTAAACTCTTTCTTTCAAATATTAGCAGATTTCATTTTTGTAAACGCATTTCACATCAACCTAATGCATTTCGGGTGCAAATGGACCCTTCGTCGGGGGTCTCTATGGAAAGAACAAAAGATATATTTGAGCCCACAGCTGTATACACAATTATAAGAAAATACATTTCACTACGAAATACACCAATGTAGAAGGTCACATGAAACAAACGTAATTGCTCGTCTGTAAATCAGAAAGTGTAACTTCATGTTTCGTACGTTATCTGCATATTGGATCAATGACACTCAAGGGTTTCTGAACAAAACCTGTCTCCAGAATCCTTCTAAACAAATAATAAAGCAATTGAACATATCACGGTTGTTTTCCAGTCAGAACGACCAGAGATCTGTGTCAGTTACTCACGGAAATGCTGTCTATCAGTCCGCCTTTCCTTTCCTCCAATGACTGCCTGGTTAAGATCTCGTACATGGTTCTATCTATAAGGCTATTCTTATTTCCTGACTTCCCGGTCACATGATTGCCGTAGTTTCAAAATATCGGCATCTACTAATCTTATGAATTGACTAATGTGCTCATAAGTTTCGTGTCTGTATCTTCCAAACGGGTGCAGTAGCATACCATAATTGAAAAACCATAGAAATGTAATAATTATATACCATGATAGTTACGCGATCGTGTGGTCGCCAAAGTAGAAGATATTCCGTGCATGAATTTACATAACTTATAAACCAGCAAAAATAGTAATTTTTACGGTTTCATTCATAAATGCCTATAGTCTATGGTCTATGTAAGCGTATGCTGACCAATCCCACAAGGCACGATCTAAACGTGTCGGCCATATTGAAATGGACTGTAACCATACTGCTTCATGCATGCTATTTTAATCAGTAACTTCTGACATGTGGAATAAAAATGTACCCACGATACTCCATACATGTTATCCTGATAAGTGACTGATGAGTTGCACTATAATTCTAATATAGCCCCGGGGTGACACTGTTCATCGAGGCTATCACAGAAACAATCAAATGTCTTTCTCATGATCTATAAAAAACTATAAAAAACATGCAAGTTCCAATCTGTCATTGAGCCCATCTGGCTGAAGACTGCCCATCTTCTTTATCCAATAATATTCTGATCTGAGTCTCATTTTTTGTGTGTCCAAGTCTGGACGTATTTCAACCACTTCTAGTATAGTAAAGCGTAACTGGGAGATGTTATGTCCTGTTTCTGCCCAGTGTGCTGCCACTGTGGATTTCAAGTTCTTTTGCCGGATATTACTCTTATGTTCTGTGATTCTTACCTTAATCTTACGCTCTGTTTGCCCAACATATAATTTGTCACAGGGGCATTTAATACCATAAATCACTCCTTTGGTGTCACACGTGCTTGAATGTTTTAGTGGAATTATTTTTCCAGTTCTAGGATGTGTGAACGATGATCCAGTTATTACGTTATTGCAGTGTGTGCAGTTCTCACATTTGCGCATTCCTTTATGAATTATCTGATTTGAATTCTTTTCTCTTCGCTTCAACAATTCTTTTAAGTTTTTTGATCTGTCGTAGGCAAATGTTATCCGTTCTGCAAACAGTGGTTGAAGATCAGGTTCTTGAGTGATGATAGCCCAATGTTTCTTCATGATGTTGGCGATTTGTGATGACTGCATGGAGTGTTTAAGAACACACACTGTAAGTTTTTGATCCGTTTTGTCTTTTTTTGTAAGAAGAGACTCTCTTGTCATGGCCATGACTTTGGTTTTTGATTCTTGTAGTAGTTTATTTGGATATCCTCTCTTTTCATATTTTTTGATCTGTCTGTCGATCGTGTCAGAAGCATCCATGGCATCCGATGTAATCCTTTTATGGCGGATAAATTGAGATATTGGTAAAATGCTGCTTCAAGGCTGGATGATGAAAGCTTGAATAATGTAATCCGCTGTTGCGGTCCGTTTCTTTTACATGCACGTTAGTGCATATTTGACCATGTTTTATGGATACATTTACATCCAAAAAAGGTAATTGGTGCTGCTCAATCTCGTGTGTGAACTTGATTCTTTCATGTATCAAGTTCAGTCTCTCGATGTTTACTTCCAGTTCTTCTTTCTTGCCTCTCCACATAATAAAAATGTCATCTATATAGCGTTTATAGACCAACAGTCCTGTTTTCCAATCTGGATTATCCAGTATATGATCACTCTCAAATTTGGACATGAAGATATTTGCGTAAGACGGTGCTCCAGCAAAACCCATGCTTGTTCCACTACATTGCGCATAGTACTCTCCTTCCCATTCTAGGTAACTAATAAAAAGCGCGAAATGCAAAATTTCCATCAAAAAGATTTTTTCTGATCCTTCGATTTCATTCTTTAATAGGCACCACTCCATTGCTTCCAGTCCCTCATTATGAGGGCTCGAAGTATATAGCGCGGTGACGTCAATTGAACTGAGCCAAATTTCTTCATCTTTTGGGAACTTAACCTCCTGTAAAATGGTTAAGAATGCAGTAGTGTCTTTTATGTGGGTGCACCAATTCTGAACTAAAGGTTGTAAAAACCAGTCTAGATATTGTCCAATAGGTTCAGAAAGCGATCCGCAAGCTGATACAATAGGCCTGAATGGTGCTCGTGTTAGGTGCTTGTGCACCTTTGGCAACATGTAGAACTGTGGCCTCCTTGGATGTTTTATATTCAAGAATTGATAAGTTTTATTGGTAATCCATTTCATCTCTAAAGCCTTGTCTAATATCTCTTTCAGCGTAGCAGCAAAAATTTCTGTTGGATCTCGTTCAAGTTTGTGATAAATGTTGGTATCTTGTAAGTGTAGATTAACGCTTTCTTTATAAAACGTCGTATTCATAACCACAAGGGCTCCTCCTTTATCCGCTTTCTGAATGGTTTTTTCCGTCATGTCTCTCAAAGATTTTAGTGTGTTCCATTCTTTCTTTGAAAAATTACTTTTGGTACCACTTTTGTAATTAATGTTCTTAATTTCTGTAGTGATCACACGTTCATAAGCATCTATTGTCTTGTGTGATATCGGGGCACAGAACGTGCTCTTCACTCTGAATTCTTTGCTAGTGCTTTCCCCTTTGTCTGTGGGCGGAAGAGTGTTAAAGAGGTTTTTTAACCTCAATGTGCGAAGGAATTTAAATAGAGCTATTTCAGTCACTTCAGGGTTAGATCTATACACCGGGACAAATGTCATTCCTTTGTTTAATAAGTTCAGTTGAACCCTGGACAATGTTCTATCTGAGATATTGATTACGAGATTATTTTCTTTTTCTTGGATCTCAGTTCCCGTTCCGCTTCTGACTCCTTTACTTTTTCTTTTTCCCCTCCTGATTTTGAAGGTTCTGTAGTTGCGGATGTTGTTGGAACATTGTTAGCCGCTGGGCTTATATCTAAAAAAGCCTTGTCTGTTTGGGTTTTCTGTCCTGCTTGCGCACTCTTCTCTATTGGTCTTCTGTTTTGAGTTGTATCTGACTCTGATACAACGCTCTCCTGAGAGGAACTGATGTGTGTAGATGGTTTTTGCCATTTTCTTTGGTTATAAACCTCTGCCCAACTATATACCTCCTCCAGCTTGTAATCTACTGTGTCTCTCTTATATTTCTTTATTTTCCTGTCTTCTATTTCTTTCGCATATTTGTCCAATTTTTTGTTGATATCTTCAAGTAATAATGTATAGTCATCGTGCTTATTAAGCTCACGTTTGATACCATCCAATTCTTCCTCCACTTCTTTCAATTCTTTGGATAGTTCCTCCACTATCAACAGGATCAGATCTAAACTGCATTTATTGAGTATTTGATACCACTTGTTGAGAAAAGATTTGTTGTTCCTGCATAACATCGGTTTGAGTGCAATCCTTAAACCTCTTGGTATACGTTTGTTGCGATGGTAATGTATTAGTGTCGTAGCATGTAACCGTTTGCTGATTTCACGTTTACTCATATATTCAAGCTGTTTTAGTAGTTGATTCGCCGTGTTTAATTGTGGGCTGAAGGCTCTAGTTTCTTTTATCAGTCCATAGATTTGTTCTGCCTCTTCAGACGTGTATGCTAAAGTCTCCGCCTTATTCGTTGTGATCTGGGCAATATCTTCCAAATTCATCTTATTTTTGGGTGGGTGCTCACTGTGGGGGGGTAGACACTCTGAATAAATCTTTCTATGTCCATCAGTTGCACACTCGTTTTTACTTGTTATGACCAATGTTTACAACTTAATTTTGTGCGACTTCCTCATAAGTGTTTTGTCTCGGAACACCTTACAATAATCCAACATAGATGAGGGCAGGGGTACTGCCCCCGATTTTGAGGTGTGCACACTTCTCCTCGGACCAGAAGCGGTCCTGTTATTTAAATCATCATTGTTCAGTGAAATAATTCATGAATGCTTCTTTCCTTTATAACTTCTTTGTATTCAATGTTTTTAATGATAGATTCTCATTAAACTCTTTCTTTCAAATATTAGCAGATTTCATTTTTGTAAACGCATTTCACATCAACCCAATGCATTTCGGGTGCAAATGGACCCTTCGTCGGGGGTCTCTATGGAAAGAACAAAAGATATATTTGAGCCCACAGCTGTATACACAATTATAAGAAAATACATTTCACTACGAAATACACCAATGTAGAAGGTCACATGAAACAAACGTAATTGCTCGTCTGTAAATCAGAAAGTGTAACTTCATGTTTCGTACGTTATCTGCATATTGTATCAATGACACTCAAGGGTTACTGAACAAAACCTGTCTCCAGAATCCTTCTAAACAGGTCGTTCTGACTGGAAAACAACCGTGATATGTTCAATTGCTTTATTATTTGTTTAGAAGGATTCTGGAGACAGGTTTTGTTCAGTAACCCTTGAGTGTCATTGATACAATATGCAGATAACGTACGAAACATGAAGTTACACTTTCTGATTTACAGACGAGCAATTACGTTTGTTTCATGTGACCTTCTACATTGGTGTATTTCGTAGTGAAATGTATTTTCTTATAATTGTGTATACAGCTGTGGGCTCAAATATATCTTTTGTTCTTTCCATAGAGACCCCCGACGAAGGGTCCATTTGCACCCGAAATGCATTGGGTTGATGTGAAATGCGTTTACAAAAATGAAATCTGCTAATATTTGAAAGAAAGAGTTTAATGAGAATCTATCATTAAAAACATTGAATACAAAGAAGTTATAAAGGAAAGAAGCATTCATGAATTATTTCACTGAACAATGATGATTTAAATAACAGGACCGCTTCTGGTCCGAGGAGAAGTGTGCACACCTCAAAATCGGGGGCAGTACCCCTGCCCTCATCTATGTTGGATTATTGTAAGGTGTTCCGAGACAAAACACTTATGAGGAAGTCGCACAAAATTAAGTTGTAAACATTGGTCATAACAAGTAAAAACGAGTGTGCAACTGATGGACATAGAAAGATTTATTCGGAATGTTATATAACCATATATTGGTGTACTTAAAGTGGAAACAACAAAAGCATAAAACATGCATAACATAGGAATGCATAAACAAATCCCTGTCAAACCCCCCCACCCTGCTACCCTGCACCGTAGGTCTAAAACTACCCACATCCACAATTTGCAAAGCGCATGTTGCCCAATTATAACCATCACAATGCACTGGGGTCAGCTAACCCCGCCACCTCCGAACCCTCCCCTCATAGCCACAACTCCAGCATTTAAAGTATGTCCATATTTATATCGGAAAAAGGTCCCATCACTTTTAACAAATTTTATTCGTTTTCAGCGCAGGTAGAAACAAATAGCAAAGATAATACAAGACCGCCATTACGCAGATGGCTCATGCTGTCGCAGGATAACAAGCTAGTATCATGTGGAGTAGTGTGGCTCACTGGTTAGAGGCGGCAGGCCTGAGAGCAGAAGTCAGCCTGGGACCAGGGTTCAATTCCCGACGCGGCAGGGTCGTGGACCTTGGTCAGCGGACTCGATAATTCTCGCTTCGGTGCTTACTCTAATCAGCGGTTCCACTCGGCAACTCTGGGCATTAGCTTGCCTAATCTCCACAACGGCCCCAACAATTCCGGGGATGCCTGGCTCCACCTTGGGGACTCCCAGCAAGGGACCATCCCACAGGGAAAAGCCAGGACGGGTTCCCCAGAGTTATACAGCGCCGGGACGCCCCGTTGCTGGGGCAACTGTGCGCTTTACAAGTATACTACATTTACATTTACATTTACATGTAATTGCCCCCCTTTCCAACAATCCCAACATCCCTGCCCCCCTACCCCCACCCCCTGCCAGCGTGCCCCACCCAGGTCGAACGCAATAAGGTCAACCGACTGTCCGGTTGCACAACCATTCGAACAAAGAGAAATCAGATGACGAAACAAGGGAACGCATCTCCGTGAAGACAGATGGGTCCCAACGTCCACAAAGGAAGCAACTAACACCACCAACCCTGGTTCACGACAGAGTGCTCCTTCCACTCACCCATGCATCTCAACTTCACACAGTGCATTCTCCATCAGTCTGGTGCTGGCGCTTGGTCCCCCTGATTAGCCTCCGCGTGTTCCTCCCCGTCCCCATCCTCCGCGTCCGCCGATGGGGTTTGTAGTTCGGCCACCAGCGGCTCCCATGCTGTTGCCGCTTCCAACCCCTTATCATTTGCAGAGCGCCTAGCTAGTTGCAGACGGAGCGTCCCTTCGCTACTCGCCCAATTCAAAAAACCTGCGAACCACCTTTGAAAGCTAGGCCCCATCATAGACTTCCAATGCATAGTGAGTTCCCTCTTTGCCATAATCAGTCCCAAAGGTCCCATCACTTATGTAACCTTCAAAGATTGAGAAGAACTGAGTTCAGTGCCTAGTTCATTGTGCTCGAGGCACAGCCAAGGCCCAGCGTCCAACGTATTCCCACTCCATTGTCCATCATTCTAGAGCAGAGTTCAAAGCCCCCACCCACCCAAACAAGGTCACTTGATCGGGCTCGGAGGGCAAGTCTTCGGAGAAAGTCTCACACCTGTAGCATCGTTTCATGACTCATAGGGAGAGCTTTGGTCCCTGTGTTGTCGCAGGTCGCACTCCTGCCAATGCTGTTGTTTGGCGGCTCGTCCACCTTCAAGACAGTCCTACACCCTCTCTGGTGCTGGAAAATACCACAACTTGCCATTGTCCAACATCTGGAGCTTTGTCAGGAATAACATCATGTACTTGAGGTTTTCAGCCCGTAGTGCTCTCTTAACCTCATCAAAGGTACGCTGTTGGTGCTGTACCAGGAGAGTGAAGTCAGGAGAAAAAAATGGATCATTGCGTTTTCATATGGCAGATAAACCTGAGTACAAGCAGCCTGAAAATGGCATCGCAGTCACTGTAGTTAAGGATCCTGGCAATAATGGTTCTGGAGGGGGTAGGCTCCGGACTTTGGCAGTGTTATTGGTACTCTATGTGCCCTTTCAACAGAGAAAAAGTTCAAGAGGAAATTAGGCTTCAAGTGGTTGACGATGAGATCCTCCAAAAAACGGTCCATATAGGGGCCCTCCATCCCCTTCAGGACCCCCACCATCCTGATGTTATTCCTGCGGGCCCTCTCTTCCTGGTCCACCAACTTTGCCGCCACTATCTTGTGTTGGTGGGACAGACGCTGCACCTGATCTTCAAATTTTCGAGTCGTGGATTGAAATTTACAGATGTTCGACTGTGTCTCAATGATCTTCTCCGAAGTTTTGTTCATGTTCTCCCTAAAGAGGTTCACCTCTATGGTAAGTTTGTCCATTTTTGACCCAAGGGTCATGCTCAGCTCGTGGATGGCTGCCATTATGGCCCCCAATGAAGGATCCGCTGTTTCTTGACATCCAGATGCCGCAACGCCTTCCACCATCATCTGCATGGGCACTGCATATTTATCCAGTTTGTTGGCCTGGGGTGGGGGCACATCCTTAGGTCGCATTGTATCCTTTCCGTGGAGCACTCACCATCTCTCCCCCAGTTGTATGTCGGGCTCAGGTTTAAAATCTGAAAAGAGCACCCAAGCAGGCTCTGCGACAGGATAAGGGTGGGGACCCAGTCCTGCAGGCAGTCCAGTCCCCAACGTCCCGGGTCCACAACCAACTGACTTTTCCTGGCCCTAAGGCTGATACCAAGAGCTCAGGATCTAGGCGACTGTCACTGACATGCACTTCCGCAGGCCCTCTCACCGTTGGGCTCGCTCACCTCACCGCAGGGCTGTATAGTGCAGCTGATCCTCACTTCACGACATTATCCACTGGTTGCCACGTGTTCGGGCTCTTTGCTGGGTATCGGACTCGGAAGGGTAGTGCTGGTCTCAGCTGGCGGCAGCCCCATACACACTCTCCCTCACCGGGCCTCTGTCTCCACCACGAGGGCAGCCCCGGAGCCGTCCGCCTCATCCAGCCGGAGCCCTCATGTCGCTTAGCTCAGCTTTTAGCTGAGTGGCAGACCCCGGTCCCAGTCAATGATAGGCAGCTCAGGCCCCCTCTGGTGGTAGCCCAATACGCGCTCTCCTACACCGGGCCACTGTCTTTCCCATGAGAGCGGCTCCAGCTTATCTCCAGCGGGCCGCCTCGTCCAGCCGGAGTCCCCGCACCTCAATCGGCGCTTGATGGTCAGGTCACATTGACATTGGGCCCCATGGAGCTCGATCCAGCCACCGCTGCTCCTTCTTGCTGTTGCTCCTCACCACAAGAGGTGGCACCGACCCAAACTACAGCTCCGCTCCATTGGTGCACCTCCCCGGCGTTTCCAGCGTGGGCAAGGGGGGAGGAAAAGGGTTCCCAATCTCGAGTCGATGCAGGAGCATGTGGATGCCACCAGGCCCGGCCCATCTAAGGCCCAGCCTACATCTGCCAGCTACTCTCCGCAGCTCCTGAGGCTCAACCTCCAGACATGCACAGCACAGGCTGCCTCTGTCTGACAAAGGCCCCAGAGCCGTTGGCTGCTCAGGATCTCTATCTTCTGGCCAGTCCCAGTCCCAGAGGCAGTCTTCTATGGAACAGGACACCCCAGTATGCTCCGTTTAGTAGGGTCTGGCGGATGGTTGGATGGAGGGGGGAGAGGATGGGCCGCTTTCAAACTTTCACAGAGCTTTCAAACTGTGTGGCCATCTTGCCTGGTGCCAAGCCACGGTCCCAAGGATTTCATGATTTTCCTTCACCAATCCACTAAAGTTTGTCATATCAGTAGTTTTGGTAATATACAGAATAGTTCTGTTTTATATTGGGATACTTCTTGATGTACCTCAATTTGAGCTGTCTTTTAAAAAAAAAATTTTTTTTAAGTACAACACTTCAAAACCAGAGTTTATTGAATGCATCTTTAATCTACTTATACTTACTTCCTTAATGCATCTATATACCTTCCATGTACTTGGATCTAAATATTAATTACTTTCCTACAACAACAAAAATATATATTATATGCACTACTCTATTTCTCACCCTATACCTCTATCAATATCTTTAATCTACATATACTTACTTCCTTTATGCATCTATAAATGTTCCATGTACTTATGGATCTATATATTTATTACTTTCTTTTAATTCAGCATATCCAAAGCACTACCCTATTTTCACACTATACCTCTCCTAATATATCTTCTACCTCAACTCTCTGACTAACCTAAAACCTCTTTCTACATCTCTTTCCAATGCACTAGCCTATTTCTCACCCTATACCTCTATCAATATATACACTACCTCCACTCTCTCATTCATCCCAAACCCCATACCACTACTATGATCCCCAAAAAAGCCCTTTCTAGACTCTCCTCTACTCTACCCCTCCTTGCACCACCTGACATCTCTTTTGCTATACTGGTCCCCTAAAACAAGCCTTTCTAAACTTTTCCCTCTGACTCTTCCCCTCCACATCCCTTTTTACCCATCCCAACCCTCCCACTACTGCTATGACCTCCAAAAATGTCTAAAGCCTTCACTCTTATATCCCTCCACTATCCTTTTCAATCGAAATAACAGACTAACATGTCCACTTCTCAAATGTCATATTTCACTATTCCTTTATGGGATCCGGAGTAGAGTGCTACTTGCCGAAAAAGTGCTTCAACACTCCATTAGGGGTAACAAGCACTATATATATGCAAACCTTTGTCCCTCTTCTAACCCTCTGCTACCCTTCTCTATCCAAATAACTGGCTAAAATCCACCACTCAAATTACTTTTGTATTTCACTATGTTAATTTAACATTAATCCTTTAATGGGTTCCGGAGTAGCGTGCTACTCGCCAAAAAAAGAAGTACTTCAACACCCCATCAGGGGTAACAAGCGCTATATAAATGCAAACCTTTTCCCTCTTCTATCCCTCCGCTATCCTTTTTTTATTGGTTTCAGTCAAAGCCATACATACATGATTGGACGACAAATTTAGCAATAATCAACATAAAAGTCGGTTATGCATTAATTCTCATTGCATATTAAACAGTTCCCACACGTCCCTCTCGGCTAGGCATCTCCATTTCAGCAGTTGGTGACACACAGGGATCTCCTCGATATTTATTCCATTGCGACCACTTCCTATCCCATTTTTCGGGGCAACCGCTAGCCTTAAAAACCTCGGTCTCTGCTAACATGCATCTATCCATTTCTTTGGCCCATTGGGTGACGAGTGGTGGGCTCGAACCCCCCATCCTCTAGCCAGCTCTCGTTTCACCAACGTGTATCCCAGTGTTGTGAATTGTTGTTCCACTTCCGCGAGATCAGTCGCCTCCCATATGTTCAACAGTCCCAGTTGTGGTGTCAATGCTATGTCTTTTCCCAAGGCTGTGTGCATGCTATCTGAGGCTCCCTCCCACAGGGCACGTATCTTTGGGCAACTCCACAAAGTATGGTAAAAAGTTGCCTGCTGTCCGCATCCCTTCATGCAAAGATCTTCGGGTCTAGCCCCTGTTTTTGACAAAACTGTCCCTGTGAGGTATGATCGGTGTAATATCCTAAGTTGAGTCAACCTGAATCTTTGTGTGATGGCCACTTCGCTGGGGGACATAAGAGCTGTTTGCCAGTCCTCGTCATCTATAGGACCCATATCTTCCTGCCACCATCCCCTGAGCCGCGGAAAGGTGTCAGGCAGGGTATTACTCAACTTCTTATAAGTTAGCGAAATTGCCTTTGAACTAAGAGGCCTATCTAGCAACCGGTCTTCCAATGGTGACGATTCTGGTATATCTTTGAAAGATGGGAACACCGCCTGTAGTGCATGTCTAATCTATAAATATCTGTACAGTTCTCCGTGCGCCAGATGATATTGCATCTGGAGGTCACCGAATGAGAGTATCGCTCCCTTTTTAACCAGGTCTTTCACCGCTAAAACCCCGATGAGGTCCCATTTGAGGTGTCTTTTAATGTATTGTGGAACCAAATCTGATCAAGCCGACATTGAGGTTTTTAAACTCACATGGGTTTTGCTTTCTATGACATGCTTAAGTGGATTCAGATTACAAAATGTTGTGTTAGAAGTATTCTTTGATTAAAATCTATTATAATTCAGTAAAGTTGACCGCTGGAAAGGAATTACAATTACAATTTTTGGGTATAGTCGATACATCCTAAAAGCAATGATTGAGAAATAAAAGGACAGATAAAGGTTCACTATGCACTAAGTTATCACAAAAAGTGAATATATTTTACGAATAGTTTTGCAATAAATGTTATTCATATTGCTCAGTGCAGGTGTAGATTAAACAGTGCATGCAACAACAATGAAAAAGGTATTTGCAGTGTATATCTATAAACAGCACAGGATGTAACTTATCTCTCAGATTGAGGAAGAAATATCCTACATCCTATTTCATAAAGGCAGCCATGTTTTATATCCCAGTCAGGATGTCAATTTGACCTCTTAGTTCAAGAGTTATCAACAAGAAAACATATTTATGAACCTTTATCTCTTCTTTTATTTCTTATTCAGTTTCTATTATTAATCCACTATAGCCTAACAAATTGGTAATTGCTTTCCAGAGGTCAAAGCCAAATCTCTGCTGACTTTAATACATCTAACTAAGGTTTCCTAGAGGTAAGAGGGGAGCTCCTATTGCCAGAACTATTAGGATTATTCTTCAGATATATTCATCACAAAAACATATGTAGTACGTGGTGGTCCTTGCGGGGGTTCCTTCTTTGTGCCAGGATAAAAGGGAGGGGTATATGGAGCTTAAGAACAAAAGTATTCATTGGCTTAATTTAAATCGGCCACTTCCCCCCATGGTATCTGCTGAAATCTTGTTCGCTAGACGTGTAGATTGGGTGGGGCCACATAAAAAGTCTATTGAGGGTGACTGTGTAATTATCAACTTCAGGGATAGAAGGGCTGCAGAGCATATTTGTAAACGGGCCCTGGTAAGCTCAGCTACGTTAATATAATCCCTATCCCTAACCTATTTCTACCCATCACCACATATTGCCCCAGAAATATGTTATTAGACGGGGGCACAGAATTGGCGTAACACGGGGGGATAAGGTTGACCAATAGATATGATATATTGTCTGGTCTGGAAGATTGCGATTGATGATCACTCGACAGTAGACGTAGGGCAAACTCTGAAGAGCCTAATGACGTCGAACTAGCGAGGAGAACGAATTAATCTGTTGGAAAGGTTAGCCTTCAGGTAGGGGCATTGGCTACTCAATCTAACTGAATCCAAATTAATGTAGAGAGTAGCGTTATGAATCAATATCTGGGCTGTGAGGCACTAGTTATCCAACCACTGGGAGAAACTAATTTAACCTTAGCTCCTGGGCCAAGCATAGATCATAGGCGATATCATTTATCTGGTAGGGTGGATAACATAGGTGGCTCGCCCAGTATAATCCGTCCCACGTCGATGATATCTTGGAACATTGCGGGTTTGGGATCTAAACTTGCCTCGCCCGACTGGTCAGATTTCATCGAAAAATTTGACATCTGTCTCTTTCAAGATACATGGTTGGTGGACGCTGTTTTTTGGCCAGGTTATCTTAACTTTTTTGTTCCTGCGGTAAAGAAGGATAAAGGTCGCCCGATAGGAGGTTTAGTGATCTGGGTTAGACAGGTTCTACGCTGTAATATCCAACAACTTCCTGTAGCAAACAAAGATATTTTGGCAGTGAGACTTAGCGTTCCCACAGGTAAAAATGTTGATATTTTTAACATCTATGCTAGAGGCCATCCACGGGGGAAAAAGTCAGAGGTAATACTAGCCTTAGAAGACCTGATAGAAGCCATGCCTAGCAATTCCCTGCCACTCGTAGCGGGGGATTTTAATACGACGTTTGAGCCGTTAGGGCATGAAGATCAGAGCCTTAGGGAGGAGGAAGACTCCAGGTGGGATATTCCCTATCTTGAGTTGGCACCTATAAAAAAATGGACTGAGGTGGCTATTCAATTGAAGGGGTTATGTATGGGGAATCAACTGAGGGCTGCCAATGTCCGAACGCCTTCTGACAAGCAGGGCGCTAGGACATACGATAATGGCCATAGGTCTAGTCGTATAGACTATTTGCTTGTCCACATAAAATTGTGGCATAGCCTTAAGGACATGGTAGTAATAAATCGTATTGAAAGTGATCATATCCCCCTTACTTCTTCATTTAACTTGTACACACATGAAGTTGAATCGGCCACACATGATGTAGTAGTTCCAGACCTTATTCTAGCTAATGATATGCGCCATCTTAAATGGTGCAAAGTTATCGAACAACCTGAAACACTGGGCGCTATAAAAAACGAAGTACATAATTCCCTAGTAGAACTGGGGTCTAGTGCCTCCAAAGAGGATTTTCTTACCTTTATGATTGATGTTCATAACAAACTATTTGCTCGGCTAAAAACCTATTTTTGCAAGTCGGGCTCTGGTATATGTAAAACGAGCAAGATACCTGAAGGCTGGTTCAATGAGGCTTGCCGATTAGCACGGGCTAAGCTGGGTTTTGCTCTAAGAACGAGGGTTCCAAGTAACGTAAGAGCGGCTCGGGGCTACTACAGGAAAACTCAGTTGGAGTAAAAAAAGCTTTGGGATTAGTGCAAGTGGCAGGAACTAAAAGAAGCATGTGTGGCCAAGAACCCAAAATTATTTTGGGATATATACAAATGGCACAGGGGAAGGTGTCCGGACCGCCCCCAAAATAACGTAGCCCAGCATCAATGGGTCGATTATTTTAAGCCACAGTATGCTAGCACGAGTAGGGAAGAGAGTTTTGGAATATTTTCTTGCACCTTTTATGAAGGGGTGGCTTTCACCCTAGAAGAAGTTGATAAGGCATTAGATGCAGTAATTGAGGGAAGAGCACCGGGTATAGATTGCATTCCCGCCGATGTTTTTATTAATGACAAACAAACTTGGTGATTATATATTGCCCATTTAGCAAATGCAATTGCTCGTGGTGCTGCCGTCCCACCCTCTTGAAAGGGGGCGGAAATTATTCCAGTGTTCAAAAAAGGGGACAAGTCCGTTGCAGGCAACTATAGGCCAATTAGCCTAGTCGATTCGATACAGAAAATTATGGGTAGATTGGTTTTGTGTAAGGTACAGGTCTGGATAGATGAAAATAATATTTTGAGTCCACTGCAGGCTGGTTTCCGCCCCTCAACAAGCACTATTGATCAAGTATTTTCCTTCATCACCCTTTATTGGAGGACAGTGGTTTTGGAAAAAGGGGCTCTGTATGCTGTGTTCGTTGATTTGAGGGCAGCTCTCGATTTAGTACCACGTAATAAATTATGTCAGGTCTTGGGAGAGTTGGGGATGGCCCCGGAGTTGCTGACATTGATCGTTCGCTTGCATGAGGATAATTTTGCCCGGGTCCGATGGGGGTCACACGGTGAGGTGACAGAAACCTTCCCCGTTGACAGGGTAGTGCGCCAGGGGTGCGTTATGGCGCCTACCCTGTTTTCGCTCTTTGTCAACAGGGTGGCTGACTACCTTTCCTTGGCCCCCACGGATGCCCCGGTATTGGCATGCATTCGTATTCCAATCCTCATGTTTTCGGACGATACTTTAATTATCTCCAAAAGTCCGAGTGGCCTCCAGAGGGCCCTTCTACGGTTTGAAGAATTTTGTCTCCTGCGTGGCCTAGAAATAATCACAGCCAAGACTACATTTATGTCTTTTAACGAGCACAAATCTTTTAGAGGTAAAGTGTATACGAAAAAACTTCCCCTTGAGAAGGTTAATGCCTTTACTTACTTGGGTGTTACCCTGCAGAAAGACATGCGCTGGAATAGCCAACTTGACCTGTCTGTTTTGAAGCATCAACAGCAAGCAGGGATTCTTTTAACCAAATTCAAAACCTATTTAACCAAACCAGTTAGTCCTGTACTAGACATTTATGGTATGAAGGTACTGAGTTCAGCCCTATATGGAGCCGAATTATGGGGGTTTGAAAACCTAAAGCGCCTGACCTTGGTGGAGAATGCGTTTTTACTAAAAATTACTTGTGTACCGCAAAGCACTCCACTGAGACCACTTTTTCTAGATCTAGGTACGAAATCTGTGGAAGATCTGGCCAAACTTCGTCCTTTACTAAACTGGCGAAGAGTATGGTGAACAGAGGAACTCTCCCATTACGCCCTAGGCCTTATGGATATTATTAAAATTGACTCCTTCCATGAAATTAAATGGCTGAAGGAGATCAGATCCTTGTTAGTGTGTTTAGGCTTGACGGAACTATGGGATGATCCCTCAAATGCAGCTTTTCCCTCTAAAAAAATCTTGAAGGGAAGATATTGGGAAATGGTTTTCTCAGTAGTATGTTCTAAAGGCCTCTCTACCCACCTTACCGGACGATTTTTTGAATTTAAGTCCTGGCCCGTTCTAGAGAAGTACTGGGATTGTATTGAAAAGCCCCATGATCGCAAACTATACTTTCAACTCAGGGTGGGCACCCTCCCGACAAGGTTATTCACCGGTAAATGGGTAGGAGCAGTCAATGACAATGGACCAGCAGGAATCAGCTAGCCAAATATTGTTCATCTGCCCATTATATGTTGCACCACGATGGAAGTGGATTAAGCCAATCTGCAAATCATTGGGCATTAGAAGATATGCTGAGGCTTTGCGAATTTTATGTTCAGATCCTACCCCACCTATTGCTATAGCTGTCGCGAAGTTCTTGAGCTGGGCCGGGTCAATTCGCTCAAAGATTTTACTTTTGGCTAGCCAATAGTTGGCCCGCTGTGATTTCTGTGATTTCTCTGAGTTCCATGATGTATGTTTGAGATAGTAGGGTCAGGCATTTATAAGGATGTATGAGTCCCCCTGGCAGTGGTAGATTCCTAGCTTTTTTGAATTATATTCTATCGTACCTAATGAATTATTAAACATGGTAGTATGTTTTTTAACCTTGCTAAGGTTTATATCTTTAAATATTTTTTAACAAAGTATTCGATAGTTGCCAAAGGAATTTAATTGTATCTTAAATATTTATAGAAATGGTCTTAAAATGTATATTTTATATTGGGTTGAATTTTGATTAATGCTTTTTAATGTTTGTACTTTTATGACTTAACTGTCGAATAAAGTTTATGATGATCATATGTAGTACGTTATTCATTCTGTCAAACCAAAATTCAAATACCTCGGATATCTTTCAAGGCAAGAGGCACCTTTACTGTACACATGGGCTCAATAACAAACCAAAGCCGACTCCCTAACATTTGCGTTAATACCCTGTCAAAATGATTACAAGGCCCAATCTTGGGTCCGCTTCATAAGGCCATAGCGGCATAAACACTCCCATCTATCTCGTATGGCTGTGAAATAATGATAGGAACGAAGGTGGCAAAGCTGTTGGACCTACTAATTACTAAATTTTATCGGTCTGTATATAAACTTCCAAACTATGCATCGCATGCCAAATTATGTCTAGAACTACGATTAACAAAACAGTCAATTGCCACAAAGTCATTATTCTTACAAATGTGCTATAGATTTATATTGGCAGAGGATAACACACTAGCAGCACACTTCTTGATTAAAATAAACCAGCCAAACTCAAATCAACCTTTAAATGCAGTTTCTGTGATGGTTTTCAGTTGCTGCAAGCCACCGAACTGGACTACTAGGTATTCATCTGCTGAATTAAAACAAAACCTTACTAGATCCACCAGACTTCTTTCTATGCAAGAGGACAAAAATAATCTGGCAAACCGTGCTTACGCCTGGCAACGTATTAACTCTTACGACTCTCAAAAGCCACAAGCATATGTTGACCAAGGATTTTCACACTACCTTAATCTCAAATGTATGCACCTTCGCCTAGGTATCCAGCCAACTCTCGATCAACTGGCTCAGTGGCTAAAATTTCCCGAGACAAACTGCAGACTCTGTGGTGTGAAAAAAAAAACCTTAATACACATCCTCTACCTCTACCCGGCAATGCTATCAGACAACAGAAGGATGTTTCAGGGGCTTCTTCAAACAGACAACTGTTTGAACATACAGGCAAGTCATTATTGCAGCACTTAACCCAGAACTTACACAGCTTAAAATCGGGGTGATAAAGTTTCTGGAAATTTTTGAAGCAAGAACGAAAGCTACAGGGGAGAAGTAGAGGCCTCATACAGTATTGGCAAGTAGTATAGACATTGAGAGACATGAAATTAAAGCTGCGTATTAAACTTGCACAACAGAGGCCAGTTAACACCCACAGTGGAGACTGACAGAGGCGGGGCAGCGGTTGAGAATGACAAGCACGAACAATGGCATCGGAGATCAGTCCAGCATGTCCTTTAACAACTGAACATTGCCAGAGGAATGCATGGGTTACAATGCTACATGGACAATCGAAGACCATCAAGTTCACTGGCCTCACAGAACTTTGACACTATGACAAAGCTCGGCCGAAAAGCCTTTGACCATGCACTGACACTTTGAATATTCCTTTATAATCAAGCCTATTAACATCCTTCACGTTTTTAAAAATTCATTTTAAGGTCACACGCAGACATTTTGAACTTCAACTTCCACATACATTTCATGTTCAAGAAATTTTCTTTTTTAGGTTTAAAAAACCCAAAATGAATAAGTCATTATGCTATATTTAATCATGGAAACTTCACAGAACTTATGCTACTTTGCTTACGATTTCAGGTGTTATTGTTTTAATTAACTATACACTTTGATAATAAATAAATAAATACTTGCTCATTTATATACTCAGGCATCATAGATGCCACTATTTATCTTTGCACTGCTATTTTCTATTTACTTTGTTGTAGAAAATGATTCACCTCTTATTTATATATATATATATATATATATATATATATATATATATATATATGTATATACAAAATACTGGTTTCAAAATGCGAACCGCCTATGTACTAATAGGTTTGTTTGCAAATTACCGATTCGTAGTGGGTTTGAAATTCAACATACCTGATGAATATTATTGACCCAGTATGAATCGCAGCTATCACAGAGATGGTGGCCTGCTGAGGTCAGAAGGCAACCATGTCTAAGATTGCTTTTTAATAAAACATTTTTTTTTTTAAATGCAGCCGATTTTCCTCACAGGAAATGGTACTGTGTTTAAAAAGAAAAGTTTCTTTTTGTTGTTGTTATTTTAGGAAGACGCAGTACTCCTGTGGATTACTGCCCCCTAATAAACTATTTTTTTTTACATTCACAAAGGGGAAGTTGTCCCAAGTGGACTCCTCTCCATTTACAAATGGATTACCATTTCATGTTTGTAGTCAGTAAAGTATTTGTTTTTCGACTGGAATGTGGTTGGAAAATATTAATACATACCATTCCTATTTGGTATTTTGAAATGGCGCCCTAAACATGCCCCTTCCAAGTATCAAATTGGTATTTGGTCACAAACTCAAATTGCGATTTGGTAACATGTTACTGAATCTTATTTTGGGTTTCATACAAACCAGAAAGTCTTTTTTTAGCCAAAAGCTAAAGCTCAGTGGTGCAGGTGCTAACCTTTGGTCTTGCAGACACCTTCAGGTCAAGGTTTCTAATACTGCTCAGGGGACCAATAGAAACTACAGCTCATCTAGCAAAATGCAAACACAAAAAAGCTTAGAACATCTGGCCCAAGGTTCAGTTGCGCTGCGTCCTCACGACACCTGTAACTCACATATGGGATTTTAGCATCCTCAACAATATAGGAAAAACTCAAAAAACATCCCAGAGCTCCTGCCTCAGAGTTAGGGAGTTGTAGCCCTCAGTGGGACAAGGTTTTCCCACCGGGAGGAGAAGCCCATATGATGAAGCATGCCACCTATGGTGGGTGATGGCATTAGTCCTGAAAGGGATTGCTCCCCTTTGGGGCTTTTTGTGAGACACTGATTCACTACTTCTTTCTTTCTAAACTGGCCTCATGCTAGCACAGACCCGAGTAGTTCTTGACATATATGCTTGACCTGAGTCACAAGGCCAAATCCAGAGGACTGACTGTGCCATTCACTATTTGAACTCAATTTTGTAATAGTAATGTGTGGTATCCTGCATATTATACTGTAAGGTGTTTTACCAGCCCTGCTCTGCCAGTGCCTGTGTTCTGACTCATTAGAATTTTGGAGTCTGATAATGCCTCGGAATGTTGGGACTGAGGGAGGCATAGTGACAGTTGGTCATGGGCTGAGCAGCTGACAGGCAGCTCCTGGTGGGGCCCTGATCTACCACATATCTACATGATGTCCTGTACCTTGGAACCTATTATCTTCATGAAATAAATCATCTTGAAATACTACCTTCATAAGTGGACCTTCTTCACTACATATTTTGGCGACGACGAGGTGACGAAGAACCTACAGCTACAAGCAAATCACAGGTACCTGATTTAAAAGTGGACCTGGAGATGGCAAAATAATGAAACTACAGTGGCAACAACCACAATTTACAGAAGAAGAGGTAACCACCAGAAGGAATTAACTACGAAGAAGAAAAAAGCGTTTCCTACACAGTACAATGAAGACAACTGCAAGGAAGAAACAAGAACTTCAAAGAAAAGAAAAAGAAGACAACAAGAAACAAGTAAGCACAAAACACTACGCCTTTTAGCCCCACCAGTGGTCTCACCACCGGCCAGCCCTAGCCCAGGCGTCCTGTGCTCATCTACACTACACCATTTGGACTTTAGTGTTACCAACGCAGTCTGCTACTCTGCAGCGCAGTTTTCCACTATTTACAGACAGCTGTTTCATTTTGATTACCAATAGTGGTAAGATGTGGCTACTGAACTATATGCCTTTTCAATTCATTATGCTGTGTGATTCTCTGCACCTTATTCCTGCATGGTGTGATCCTGTGCACATAGAAGCGCTGGGTGGCTACATCTACATTTAAAAGATTAACTTTTCACCTCATCCATCGTGTTGGCCTTGTGCTTGTAAACGCATCTCTGTGGAATATTGTTAGGGTCAACCTTTGAGGTTATCTGTTCTTGACATTTGCTGTGATGGACTGCCGACAACTTCATGAAATGTCCATTCAACGGTTTAACTGCCTCTTCAAAAACAAAAGTGGTTTTCTTACACATATGCCCCCAGTGCGCACTATACACTTTTTCTCACTTTGCCAGCGAAAAATAAATATGCCGAGGTGAGTCTCTCTACAGTTTATTTTTAATCTGCATCACTATTTTCGGCCTGCTTTGTGTAGAGTTGTTTACTTGTACATATGAGGCAGACGAATTGTCGTGAGTGCAGGAGGTTATATTTATTATAATATGAATTACAGGCACGGAGCGCCGAGCGTGTTGCACCACACAGCTCCGGCACCCGAATGATCGCGCTTCTGGTGCGACCCAAAATGGACGCTGTTCACGCTACGCGGTGACGCAGCGTGAACCACTAGAGCGGCAACGCTACATATCTCCCCCCTTTTGTCCAATGTCAACATTCAGTCTATGGGGCATTATAGTCCTTCACCCATTTCAAAGTCTTTGAACCTGGCCGGCCTCACTACCCTGCGCCCACCTCTGGTGCACCTTACCGGAGTGGATGAGGCTTCCTTTTCTCCCTTACTTGTCGACTCCGCCTTCTTGTCCTCGGGGGCCAACTCTCTCACCAGGCCGCTAGGTTCTTCCTGTCTTAGTCCAGTGTAGTCTGTTCGTGGGGTGCTTGCACCTTCCGCGCCCCAATCCATTTCTGCGTTGTCTTCTTCCCCTTCCTGTTCGTCAGCGTTCTGTTGCCATGGGCCTTGAGCCGGTGCTTCAGATTCTCGTGCCTCTGGAGCCCATTGCATTACTTTGTTACATCGAGCCATGCGATCTTGGGACCACACATTTCCGTCACTCAATCTGGCGGCTCGGTCCAACACTTCTCGGACTTGGAGGGGTTTACTATACTTGCTGTCTCCTTTGCGTTGAAGTATGGCCAACTTGACTCTCACCCATTCTCCTTCTTCTAACTGTGTGTCCTTCACATTCCTCCTCTTGTCATAGTGTTCTGAGTATATTTTCTGGGCCCTTTCTAGGTTTGCTTGTACCACCGCCGGGGACCACTTACTGGTCACCGTCTTGTCCTTCCACACCCTGTTGTCCTTAGTGAATGGATCTCTTCCTCTAAGGATCTGGAAGGGGCTGTACCCTGTTCCTGTGGGGGTGATACAGTAGGCCCATACCATGTGTAACACTTCCTTCTCCCAGTCCTTTCCCATCATTATGGCTGCCTGGATGGAACCCATCAAGACTCTGTTAAACAGTTCCACTTGTCCATTTCCTGCTGGATGGTATATGGACGTGTGTTTGGAGCAGACTCCATTCCTTTCCATGAACTTTAACCACTTGTCGGATGTGAATTGTGGTCCATTGTCGCTTAACACACTTTTGGGGATGCCTTCTCTGAGGAAAATGGTGGTGAGGAACTTCAATATGGTGTCCGTGTCCATTTCTTCTTTGACAAGTACTTCTGGCCACTTTGAATACCTGTCTATTAGGGCACATACGTACTTCGGGGTACCCTGGTCATCAAGGATGGGACCCAGAATGTCAATGGAGAGTTCCTCCCATGGATTTCTAAGGGTGTCGAACCTTCCTATGGACGGCCTCAACGGTGTCAAGGTCTTGTCGGCTTGTTGGCATTGGCCACATTCCTTCACATGGAGTTCCGTTTGAGTGTCCATTCCGGGCCACCAATATCCTTGTTTGGTCCTCAACTTCATCTTACCGATTCCTAGGTGACCCTCATGCAGTACAGCCAGTAGTCTGGTGATAAGTCCTTCTGGGGGCACCACCTTGTCTCTCCTGTACACGAAGATGCCCTTGTCGTCCAACGAGAATTCTTCTCGCACCTCATAATACCTTCTCATCTTGCCACTCACATGTTTCTTCTCCGGCCATCCACCTGTGATGTACTCCTTTACCTGTAGGAGGTTCTTATCTGCACTTTATGCTTCTTCCCATTCTTGGCTGCTGATTACCCTCTCCGGGTCCTCCATCAAGGCTACCATCTCATCTTCTTCTATCTTATCTCCTTCCATCTTATCCATAGCCGATGCCCTACTCAGATAGTCTGCTACTTTATTCCTGCTTCCCTGGATGTACTCCACATCGTAGCGGTATTCCAACAATTTTAGAGTCATTTTTGCTATCCTCGGGGTGGCGCTCGCATGCCCACTGGACGTGAGGACCCTCACTAGCGGCTTGTGGTCTGTCCTCAACCGCAACCTTGTGCCCCACAAAAATTGGCGAAATCTTCCTAAGGCCCAGACCACCACCAGCATTTCCTTCTCAATGACACTGAACCTTTTTTCCGTGTCCATCAAGGCCCTGGAAGCAAAGCTGATGGTTTCCGTTGTTCCTCCTTCTCTGTCTTGCATAAGGACTGCACCGAGTCCTTTGTCACTGGCATCCGTGGTGACTGTTGTCCGTCCTTGTGGGTCATATGTGTATGGGGAGCCTGAGTCCGCCACTATGCTCATTGCTACACCTCCTATCGTCATGTCCAACACCGGTTTGTTCGATCTCCTGCCGCTCACGCTCAAGACCTGGTCCTCGATGCACAATATCTCATCGTCCTCATCTTGGTCTCCTGCTTCCCCGGCTTCCTGGTCGCCCTCTATGAACTTTACCGTGTTGCGGCTCATCTTCTTCCGGCAGACCTTCTCATAATGTCCCATGACTCCGCAGAACATGCACTTAGCCCGGAAGGCCGGGCACCGTCTGTCGTTTGCTTCGTGGTTCCAACTGCCACATCTGTAGCACGATGACTTGTTCCCCTTTTGCTGTTTCCCCGGTGGACCCGGCTTCCCTTGCCACCTATTGGGTCCTTTATAGTTGGGACTCGTCTTCCTGTGACCTCCCTTCGGTTCTTCATCCTCTATCCTGTTGACCATGGGCCTTGTCGCCGTTTCCCTTTTGGCCGCTTCCGCGCACCGGCACGCCAATTCTGCCTTCTTCACCATCGCTATAGCTTCTTTCAACGTGGTGTCTCCGCTCGACCACAGTTTATCCTGCACCGACTTTATTGTGGTGTGCATCACTATTTGGTCCCTGATGAAGTCGTCGTGGAGTCCGCCAAATTGACATGTGGATGCCAACTTCTTCAGCGCCGCGACGTACTCCTCGATTGACTCACCCGGTTCTTGCTTCCGCTGTTGGAAGTTGTATCGGTCTATGGATACGCAGACCGCCGGGCGGTAATGTTCGTCTAGCTCTTCTAGGGCATGTGCGTAGACGTCGTCGTCACTCGACTGTCGCTGCTTAGGGACTAAGTTCTTGAACACTCGGATCCCCTCCGGGCCCAAGTTATGTAGTAAGATTCTCCTTTTCCTTACACTCGTGAACGGTTCTTCATTTTCATCCTCCAGGACCTCAATATAGTTGGTGATGTATTCCTTCCAATCCTCCCACTTCATTAAGGGTTCACCTGGTTTCGGTAAGAATGGAACAGGCGCTGTCGCGGAGGTGGATTGGGCGCACATGGTTTCCCGCCCTTTCGGCGCAACGTTCTGGGCCCTGGGACTGCCTGGCGCTCCGTTCTCTTCATCTTCTCCTGATAGGGACTTAGCCTCGCCCTCTACCACTGCCTCTGTGGCTCCTGGCTCCGCCAGCGCTGCTGACCAGCCTGTGGTCACCCTAGGTGGGACGTCAGGGCCCTTGGCCGTCTACGGGTGTGGAGAGTGTGGCAGTGGTTCCCTTCTGGCTTCTTCTGAGCTTGCAGTACAGGGATCCCCCCGACCAACCGCTGCTGCCGCGCTCTGTGTGCTGCACTGGCCTCTCTGCAGTAGCTATGCCCCCTCCCTTGCACCTTGCCTCGTGGTGTTGCGTGGGGGACCAGTTTGACGACCAGCCTGCCTCTGCGGTGGGTTCAGTTCGGCCTCACACGATCCTCCCAATGAATTCCTCACTGTTCCCTTCTTCATCCGAATCACCTCGTCGCCATTGTAGAGTTGTTTACTTGTACATATGAGGCAGACGAATTGTCGTGAGTGCAGGAGGTTATATTTATTATAATTTGAATTACAGCCACGGAGCGCCGAGCGTGTTGCACCACACAGCTCCGGCACCCGAATGATCGCGCTTCTGGTGCGACCCAAAATGGGCGCTGTTCACGCTACGGGGTGACGTAGCGTGAACCACTAGAGCGGCAACGCTACACTCTGTGACAGTTTAACTGTCATAAAATGTTCGTTTTTCCTTCGCGCTTATCTCACCTCTCTCAGAAGAGCTGCGCAGATCTCTACATCTCTGTGAAGCCTCAATGACGTCATCCAAGGTGGAAGGGCACAATTTGAGAGCAGGAACGTACCGGGAGCCATCCGGCGCCATGTTCAGTGCGTGCCACCATTTTCATCTTCGAAGAATCTCATACCTGAACACTTAGAGCTCATTTTATCGTTTTCAGTGGAATGGCATTGTCAGCTCTTGCCGGAATGAAATAAGAGCCTAATTCCTTGTGCGCTGCAAGCTACAGATCGTGCAATGATTAATCTTCTACTGTGGCATATTTTTCAAATTCACTGGACTTTGGCAGATCACCACGGAACTCATCGTTGTATTCATGCTGTTTCTGATGCAGAGACACTTTAGGAGCATTGGTGGGCTGGTTCATTTTTGCGCAATTATCTAGTGAGCATGGGGACTTTTCAAAGAGTGCTGTTCTTACTCTAGTACATTCAAGGAACAAGGAAAAAGATGTTTAGCAGACATGCTTACATTCTATTTTGCCTGTGATTTTTGAGCTCACATAGTCTGGCAGATTACTTTTGAAACTTGGAGAGCTTTTCATATTAAAATGTCTGCTGTATTTTCTAGTAAGTGTCACAAAACGATGGTGACACACACACACACACACCTATTTTCTAAAATGTATTAAAAAAAATGTGTGGTGAAATATAATGGCACGTTATCTTACATTGAAAGATGATAGCTATGGGTTGTAGCCGCATTAGCATCCTCAAAACAAAAATAAGAGGAAAAAAACTATGCATTATTTGCATCTTTATTTATGTCAAAAGATATTTCCCTACACAGGGGTGGGAATGGGTGTTTCCCCATTTGCCCACATATATGTGCCTGTTCACATTATTCTTACCCTACAAAGGGATGGGAATGGGTTCTAGCCCCATTTGCCCATATACATTTGCCTACATAGGTAACATACGAATTGTAGCCTTTCAAGGGCACCGTAGCTAGGGTCACAGCCCTTTCTACTTTTACACGAGTATCCTCACACAGGGAAAACAGTGTTATGGGTTACAGTCCCATGTAAATTTACATTTTACCCTCACATAGGGCTTATTATGGGTCACAGTCCCATTTACATTTTATCCTCACACAGGGCTTATTATGGGTCACAGTCCCATTTACATTTTACCCTCACACAGGGCTTATTATGGGTTACAGTGCCATTTACATTTACATGGTCACCCTACATAGGGCGTCACATGGGTTTCAGTCCCATTTACAGTGCTCCTCACACTCTTACATAGGAGTAGAGGACGGTCATGGGTTTTAGTCCTTATGACTGATATTGTCCGTCGCCGGGGAGGAATCGAGAGCGGTACGACGTAGGTGATCCGACAGGGAATCGACCCACATGCACGTGTGTAACCACGGGGTACCCCCAGACCCTCGCCTCCCATGGAGCAAACTGCTCCTACCTATTGGGTCATTGGACCTCTAGAGTGGACAAGGACTATAGGTCATATCCACAGAGTGGCACTACCTATACAGTAGGGTAAGACTGGAGCCCCTTATTTGGTCCTGACGAAAGCCCTGTACCTTTGGGACACTATGGCTGAAACATGTTGACCTCTTGTCTTTTGGAAAATCACATGGCGGTGACTGAATGATTGTTTTCTTATCCACCGCACCTTTGGTTTTAAACTCCACAGGGTTCCCTTACTAAATAAAGTTTCATGGGGGAATTCTTGATGGCTTTTTAACTCACTATCCCCTTAGGGCCCCCACTCACTTTAGAAAGTGCATCCCTGTCTCCAGGTGTATGCCCGTCCTCCACCAAACGGGGTTTCTGGAGGGCGAGGACTGGCAGATGATGAAGCATGACACCAGGCGGTGTGTGATGCCAGTCCATCACTTTTTGTGAGATGCCCCAGTACTGCTGGACAATCCACATTTACTTGGTAATTATTTTTCTAGAAGTGGTCTATTTTTGTGATAATTGATATTGTCTATTTACATTTTGTAATTTTGCTGTTTTGAATAACGCAATGCTACATTTACATTGTATTTATTCTGTTTATTGAAACAGAGAGAAGTTGTAGTCATCCTGTATGTATCTACTTTTCCTCTTCTTTGTTTTCCTATTCGTCCAGCTTTCCTCGTGGTGTCATTCTCATCGCCATCCCTGGTTTCTGGATCTACACGTCTTGTTGTCGTCTTTGGCCTCCCAGCTTTCTTTCGTTCTTTTTTACTCTTTCCTTCCCTGTTCCGGAGGAAATCTGTAACTCCCTCTTTCCTGTGCCTGTGTGGAGGCTGGTGTCAGTTTTCCATTGTGCCTTGTTCTTTCTTCCCTTCCTGTCTGCCTGGCCAGTGGGTGTGTTCGGGTTTAGTCCTTGGTGCGTGTGAGTTCTTCTGCCCCTTGTTGTTTCCATTTTCTGATTACTCATTTTACCCTCATCTTTTCTATGTCCGTGAGTCTGTGTTATCTCTATCGGTTTCCGCTTTACTCTTCTCTTCCTCCTCCTCATTTTCTTCCACCTGTCTTTTCACGCTGCTTTGCTTACACCTTTCCTGGTTACACAATCATTAATCACCCCAAGTTTGGGGTGATTAATGATTGTGTAACTTAATTTGACCTTCAACTCGAGCACCTGCTGTACTTTTTCTATTAGTGCTTCCAGTTGAAGCTGACTTTGTAGCTATTTTAGAATGGCGCTGGCAGCTTGCCGGCGCCATTGTAAGTGGGGCTGAGGGCAGAAGGGCACAAAGTGGGACAGAGGGCAGAAGGGGACAAAAAACGAGTGGGGCAGAGGGCAGAAACAAGTGGGGCAGAGGGCAGAAGAGCATAAAAACAAGTGGGACAGAGGGCAGAAACGAGTGGGGCAGAGGGCAGAAGACCACAAAAACGAGTTGGGCAGAGGGCAGAAGAGCACAAAAACGAGTTGGGCAGAGGGCAGAAACGAGTAGGGCAGAGGGCAGAAGAGCACAAAAACAAGTGGGACAGAGGGCAGCAACGAGTGGGGCAGAGGGCAGAAGACCACAAAAACGAGTTGGGCAGAGGGCAGAAGAGCACAAAAACGAGTGGGGCAGAGGGCAGAAACAAGTGGGGCAGAGGGCAGAAGAGCACAAAAATGAGTGGGACGGAGGGCACAAACAAGAGTGGGGCAGAGGGCAGAAGACCACAAAAACGAGTTGGGCAGAGGGCAGAAGAGCACAAAAACGAGTGGGGCAGAGGGCAGAAACAAGTGGGGCAGAGGGCAGAAGAGCACAAAAACGAGTGGGACAGAGGGCACAAACAAGACTGGGGCAGAGGGCAGAAGACCACAAAAACGAGTTGGGCAGAGGGCAGAAGAGCACAAAAACGAGTGGGGCAGAGGACAGAAACAAGTGGGGCAGAGGGCAGAAGAGCACAAAAACGAGTGGGACAGAGGGCAGAAGACCACAAAAACGAGTTGGGCAGAGGGCAGAAGAGTACAAAAACAAGTGGGACAGAGGGCAGAAACGAGTGGGGCAGAGGGCATAAGACCACAAAAACGAGTTAGGCAGAGGGCAGAAGAGCACAAAAACGAGTTGGGCAGAGGGCAGAAACGAGTGGGACAGAGGGCAGAAGACCACAAAAACGAGTGGGACAGAGGGCACAAACAAGAGTGGGGCAGAGGGCAGAAGACCACAAAAACGAGTTGGGCAGAGGGCAGAAGAGCACAAAAACGAGTGGGGCAGAGGGCACAAACAAGAGTGGGGCAGGGGGCAGAAGACCACAAAAACGAGTTGGGCAGAGGGCAGAAGAGCACAAAAACGAGTGGGGTAGAGGGCAGAAACAAGTGGGGCAGAGGGCAGAAGAGCACAAAAATGAGTGGGACAGAGGGCACAAACAAGAGTGGGGCAGAAGGCAGAAGACCACAAAAACGAGTTGGGCAGAGGGCAGAAGAGCACAAAAACAAGTGGGACAGAGGGCAGAAACGAGTGGGGCAGAAGGCAGAAGACCACAAAAACGAGTTGGGCAGAGGGCAGAAGAGCACAAAAACGAGTTGGGCAGAGGGCAGAAACGAGTGGGGCAGAGGGCAGAAGAGCACAAAAACGAGTGGGACGGAGGGCACAAACAAGAGTGGGGCAGAGGGCAGAAGACCACAAAAACGAGTTGGGCAGAGGGCAGAAGAGCACAAAAACGAGTGAGGCAGAGGGCAGAAACAAGTAGGGCAGAGGGCAGAAGAGCACAAAATCGAGTGGGACAGAGGGCACAAACAAGAGTGGGGCAGAGGGCAGAAGACCACAAAAACGAGTTGGGCAGAGGGCAGAAGAGCACAAAAACGAGTGGGGCAGAGGGCAGAAACAAGTGGGGCAGAGGGCAGAAGAGCACAAAAACGAGTGGGACAGAGGGCACAAACAAGAGTGGGGCAGAGGGCAGAAGACCACAAAAACGAGTTGGGCAGAGGGCAGAAAGGCACAAAAACGAGTGGTACAGAGGGCAGAAGGGCATAAAAAACGAGAGGGTGGCAGTGATGAACCAGAGGTTGCATCACGGTCTCGCCCAAAAAAAAAACCGCAAACACGCAAAGCGCCCCGCGAACATGCCAAAACGCCCCGCGAACACGCAAGGCGCCCGGCGAACACGCAAAAATATCAAAATCCGCAAATTCGCACAAATTTGCGAATTTTGCAGATTGCGAATTCGCAAATCCGCAATATTCGCGAATCGCGAATTCGCAAAATTCGCCCATGCTTAATTTAGAGGGGAAAGGGGTCAGCATTAAAAAGCTTGAAGACCACTGCTGTGAGGTGTTACTTTTAAAGCAACAGTCTGCTTTTTTTCCGACCATTACCCAACCACAAGCAAGGCTTACTTCACATGTTGAGTTACTTCTGGTGCACTGGAAATATGAAATTAAGTCATATATTCAAGCAGGTTATATATGATTTGGATGAAGAACAGATGATATAAAAACAAATCCAGGTGTTTTTTTTCTTCACTTCAGCCCATTTCATTTCATTTTTGTGTCATTAGGGCATACACCTGATAGTCAAAAGCAACCCGGTGAGTGCTCCTCCTGTTGAAAAATCAACAGAAAGTCCTTTTTCTATCATAGCTCAGAGGTATTCAACATAGGTCCATGAGGGGTATATCCCTGTCATACTTTCAGGCTACCCAGGCACAATGACCATAGCTGTAGCATATTTATATAGTGCTTTGACTGAAAATCTAGAATGGAACAAGCCCTCTTGTACACCCCTGACATTGCTCCCTCCTTTCTGCTTATTCGTTTTTCTTTTTTTTTTTTGCCAGAATGAATATAATATACATAAATATGTTTAGGGCCAGCACCATGGTAAGCAACCTTTTGACCAAGTTTCTTGAACTACTTGAAGAATTAAGAATATTCGGTGCATTATGGGAGCAGTAGTTCATGAACATTAGGTGCTGAGGCATCTCTATCTGTCACCCAATTAGTTTATTTCGATACTAAGACCATAAAAAGTTACAACATCACCACATCATTTTTCAAATGTGTACAGAATACATGCACGCTCAATATATACAAATATCCCAAAATCGCCAGAATAACATATTTTTATTGCGTTCCCTAAAAAATAGAACAACTGAATTTACGAAAAAAATACATAATCAAGGCAGCGACTTAGTACTTTAACCTAAACTACCTCTTACTTTAAGTGTTACTATAATGAATCTTGTTTTTCCAAAGCTGATTGATTGGGTGCTCAAAATAAAAAGATTCGGAAAAGCTGGTCTAAATTTGCGAACGGCAATTGCTAGTAAACATTCTCTAATATATCCCTCACAGAAAAAAATGCTCATAAAAAGCACACAAAAAACTTACTGAATAGAAAAGCCATCATCTGGACATGGTTGACTTTTTTCCTCTAGAATCTATCCTCGGGGAATATTAATAAGTAGGACAACATTCCAAATCTAAATTGTAACATCTATATCATTGTTCACTCTGAAGTCGTGCTCCCAGACACCTCTGTCTCCAGGCCATGCCATCCACCACTCCATACATAACATGGTTCTATTACAGGGATAACGTTCCAATGGATTTTGTCTCCAATATTTCAGAAGTGCGTTTTGAGCTCCATGCAGATCCCACGTACCTCGCCCATTGGCTACGACGAATGCACCCAAACTCCTTCAGGGTCTTGAGGAGGTCATGTCTAAAACGCACACCAATAAAGACATAGAGGAGTGGATTTAGACTGCTGTGCAAGAAGGCAAGACTTTGGGTTATCTGAGTGGCAATGTCAAGGTTGACAGTAGTTTCACAGTCCTGGAGCGTGACGTTGGCGGCCGCCAAGGTTCGCATCACTAGGATGCTATTATATGGGACCTGTGAAAGCACAAAGACTGTTATGACGGTGAAGATGACTTTCAGGGCCTTGTGCTTCTGAAAACTTCTAGCTTGAAGTAGAGTTTTGATGATCAAAGTGTAGCAGAAGGCCATGACCAGGAAAGGGACACAGAAGCCCACAGTAAGCTTCAAACTAAGGACAATGATTTTAAGGTGCGTGCTGAAGCTAGAGGGGTAAGCCATGGTGCACACCTTTGTTTCATCACCCTGTACCTCTTCACTGTATAAAAACTCTGGAAGGCTCAAAGCCATCGCCAGCAGCCAGACACTTATGCAAACAACTTTGCTACATAGGAGCTGTTTATGTTTATTTTTGTGGGCGCGGGTGGCTTGGACAATGGCCATGTACCTGTCCACACTAATGCAGGCTAGGAATAACATGCAGGTGTACACATTGACTGTGTATATGCTGTTCACAATTTTGCACATTGCAGTCCAAAAAATCCACTGATGTGAAGCAGAGATTGCCCAGAAAGGAAGTGTAATGAGGAAGAGCAGGTCAGCAATGGCCAGGTTCAAAAGGTAGGCATCGGTCATGGTCTTAATCCTTCCATAGTGCACATATATGAAAATGACCAGGAGGTTCCCAGTAGTGCCCAGCACGAAGACACACCAGTATATTGGTGGAAGGAAATATTTAGCAAACTCCCTGACGTGACTCTTTTCGCAGTATGAGCCGGTGTTTCCCAGAATATATTCTGTTGATGTATATTCGTTGCTGTCATAAAAGTCCCACTCATTTCCAGCTCCACCTTCCTGTAATGAAACGGGTATGGTTAGTTGCATGTTCGGATAAAGGCAAACTACGAATTTCATTTTGCATGATGAAGGAGCAGTGCCCAAAGATATTTTTCAAATGCCTACATAAAAATTTCCACAACCGCCTTGTCAGAGTATCCCTTCAGCAGCAAATTAAAGCATCCTTTGGCTAGATGAACACTTACTATCAGGAAGAATGTGGAGATGAAGCAGAGACGCAAGAATACAGCAACTCAAACAGAAATATAGCTATGCAAATAAATAATGCATGGGCCATATAAAGTGCATAAAAAGAAAACATATATTAGTTACTAACCGGAAATTTTAGGAGAAAAATCAGTCTGAGTAGAGTTAATATTCCATCAATCCATTTCTGAACAAGAGGGTTACTTGTCAAACAGAATTGGCCGACTGCAGCACGAAAGGGGTTAATAACATTTTAAGTATTTTTACAGATACCTTTTGGTCTGGGGTCTAGTCTGCAACCTTGCTAGAGACAGATTTATTCTCTACTGTGATGCGGAAGGCTTCCTAATCTATGTTCTGGCACTTCAGTTTAGGGAGTGGATCCCTTTACCCAGCTTTCTGTGCACCAGTGAAGTTGGCCTTGTAAGTGAAGACTGGACAGCATCCAGGCTTTAAGGTTTTTCAGGCTAGTTGTGAGATATCTCTGCCCCAGGCATAGCACGGATTTAGGGCCTGATTATGAGTTCAGTGTCTGGTGGGCTTTTCTTTGGCGTTCCCATGGCGGTGCCTCTAAAAATGGCCACTGCAATGGAACGCCAAAAACAGTTCCTGCACAGCATGGACTGTAAAGTCCATTCCATGCAGGAACTGGTGTGCATGCAAACGGGGGCACATTGGGTGCCCCGCTGTGTGCATCCACAAGGCGTGAGGCATCAATTTGAGTTGGCCCTCTCGGCACATTGTATTGTCAGGGAGGGGCCGAAGAGTTAAATTAAAAGCAGGGCTTGGAATAAAATTGAGGGCACGGATCTAGAAGATGCACTTACATCAACTGCAGGTCAGCTACCCACAGGAATAGAGGAGGCCACCAAGTGGAAAGAAACTGTCTGTAACGAACTAGCCCAAGAAAAAATTCTGTGCCCCAAACGATCTCAACCAATGGCCCCTTGGTATAGAGAGACTATAAGGAAACAGAAACTTACCTTCAAATCCCTTGAGCGGAATTGGAGGAGAGAATATAAGCAAGCTGAGGAAAAGTGCTATATACAAAGTCTTGCTATTTATAAACAAATTATATTTAATGCAAAAAAAGAGTTCCTTACTAACCGAATTAGTGTTGCACAAAACTCGGTCAAAGAACTTTTTAAAACAGTCTCGAATCTGGCCTCCCCCGTCTAGCAAAAATACAGACAAGCCAGGAACTATGTGAGGACATTGCCAGGTTCTTTCTAAATAAGGTGGAGGTTATTTCTTCAGACTTTTACCACCCAAGCGTTATAGGGGCTGTAACACAGTTGGACAGAAGGAGCTCAGCTGCAGACCCCTCCACTGTGTTTGAAACATTTGAGTCATTATCTGTTATGGATACAGAAAAGCTCCAATTGGCAGCAAGGCTAGGTTTCCCCTATGATCCCTGCCCCGTCTCGGTGATCAAAGATGTCCCAGGACCTATTGCCCCTGTACTTACCTCCCTGTTCAATACAATGTTCAACGTAGGGTATTCCCTAAACTTTGGAAGGTTGCCTCAATGCTGCCCCTGCTAAAATACCTAACCTCGATTCCAAAGATCCCAATAACTTTCGTCCAATCTCACGCCTCCCGTTAACTGCTAACCTGGTCGAGAAATCAATGAATGTGCAACTCAGTGCTTTTCTAGGCAAAACCCAAGTCTTGGATCCTACTCAATATGGGTTCAGAGAAGGACATAGCACAGAGGCTGCCCTCATTAAATCCACTGAAGAGATCAGAGAAGTTTTGGATAGGGGAAGTAAGGATGCATTGATTATGTTAGACCGATCAGCAGCCTTTGATACGATCCTTCATGGCATACTGATGGACCGTCTATCAGCATGTGGGGTCCACGGTAAGGCATGGAAGTTGCTGAAGTCCTTCCTAACTGGTAGATCTAAAATTGTGGCACTGGACGAATTCCATTCGTAAACCTTTTCCCTGCCTTGCGGAGTACCACAGGGATCCTCCCTTAGTCCGACACTTTTTAACGTTTATGTCTCATCCTTGGTTTCCTTAATTGGCACCTTTGGTTTTAACCTTACCTCCTACGCAGACGACACACAAATTGTGGTGGCTCTGTGACCAGGACAGGGAGCAGGAATAGACATTTTGGTTCCACAACTGTATGGAGGTAGTTGGGAGGTGGATGGCACAAAATTACCGAAAACTCAATCCAGGTAAGACCAAGGTTATCTTTTTCGGAAATGAATCCGATTTCTGGACCCCAATTGGTGGCCAGATACATTGGGCACTCTTCCTACACCCACCAGGAAAGTACCTTCTATACCCTCAAAATGATTAAGAAAATACAACATTTTTTGCCGGTGGACAGTCGACGGACAGTTGTCACGGCACTTATGTCTAGGCTAGATTACTGTAATGGTCTCTACCTAAACATTCAAGAATGTTTCCTAAACAAGCTCCAATTGTTGCAAAATGTGGCAGCGAGATTGCTCACTAGGTACACCCAAATTTACACCAACCTTAAAGGAAATCAAAAAATTCCATTGGCTATCTGTCAGGAAAAGGTTACGTTTTAAAGCTCTGTGCACAGTACACAAGGGATTGCAGGGCACAGGCCCAGATTACCTTAAACGGAAATTGCAGTGGTACCAGCCCAATAGAACTCTTCGCTCCCTGGGAGCAAAGTTGGTATCAGTATCACCCATAAAAAAAGTTTCATGGGGAGGGAGAAGCTTTATTGCCGATGCTGCCAAGGCCTGGAATCCTATCTGAGGAACACCTCCAATATCTTAACATTCAGAAAAAGAACTGAAACATGGCTCTTTAACTTGTAAAGGTGCCCCCCACTTCAATGCCTAGATGAGAGCAGCTAGCGCCAGGACACCCTCAGGTAACCGCTCGCGCTTTATAAATGTCTATAACATAACATAACATCAGGGAGCCCTGTAGGGTCCCCTTTGTTTCCTCACTGCCATGGTTTTCATGGAGATTCCACTGCCATGAAAACCGTGGCAGAGAAGAAACTTGTAATATGCTTGACAGGACCGCGGAGGTCCTGCCAAGCATAATACTACCTCTACACAGCGGCACCACCGCTAGGGACTGGCGGTTCCCTGACAGCTGCTGTTGGGAAATGGCCGGCCTGACCACCATAATTGTAATAGGGTAATCGGGAGACTACCACCGACGCGCCCCATGAGTCTAATGGCCCATGGAGCACCAGCCTTGTAATCAAGCCCTTAGTGAGTATCTCATAATTCACTTTCACTCCTCCTGTGGAAGGAACACTTAAATAATACACTGGCTATTTCATAGGCTGCTTTCTGGTCTATTGGTTCTGAGACACTATATTCCTTTTCCCTGAGGCCAAAACTATGCATCAGAGCAATTACTTTGGGAAAAAACACTAATGTCCCTCACTCACTGACAGTTTTAATATGAGCACACTGTGAATGATTATAATTTATTCCTGCCCTGAATTGTTTTTAAAAAAAAATGTTTAGGTCCTCATTTCACCATTGGCATCTGCAACTGAACATTTTAGAAACCCGATCCATACTGGGCGCCCCGGGTTGATGTTCTTTCATTCACCTGGAGCCGACCAGGCCTGCTTCTTCCTCCAAGGCATGGTGTAATCATAGAACTTTTGAGACCTTAGACCAGCCTCATTTCCCCCAAAAGATCAAAGGTTCCCATACCTTACTATTTACATTGTGTGCTAGTCCCATTTCCAAGCGCGCCATACCTGATTCTGCGTGCAGCCAGTTTTCATAAAGAGGAGGACTGGCATCCTTCCAGAGTTTGCAGATCTCTCTACGCGCAATCAAAATTAAGCTAAAAAACAGAGCTACTTGTGTCGACATTAGCCCCCTTAAAAGGTCTACATCTAGACCAAACATTACTCTAACCAAATTAAGGCACAATTTAGCTCTAAAAATACCCTCCATAGCCCACTCCACATTAGCCCAAAAGGGGCCCAGACTAGGACAGTCATAAAAGATGTGAATGTCGTCGGCCTCAACCAGGCCACATCTGGGACACTTAGGGGACGGACTCACAAACTTCATTATTTTTTTCGGCGTATAGTACAACCTATTAATAACATAGAGTGCTTTTTGGAGTGAAGCTGGCCTGACAAACTTATATAAGTTTGGAGGGATGTCCCATATAAGCTAGCTGAGGCTTCCTCCAACAAGGAAGAATTCCAGACTAGATGAAGTGGAGGGGACTGTGGTTCCTCCACGTCCAGCAAGTTCCTATACCAAAATCCCACCTCTTTCTTCCTGGGGTTAGGTAATTGAAGGGCAAGCTCGATATCCCAATTACCCACAATGTTCTCTTTCTCCGCCAGATAGCAAGAGCATAATTGCATATATTTAAATCTGGAGAAAGAGTCCCCGATCTTAACTCTCAGGACCTCCCAAGGGAGAACCCCCTCCGATGTTACTAAATCAGATCATACCATGATCCCTGCTCTCCTAATGGGGAGTAATAGGCTGCCCCTAAGGCATAGCGGTAAACCAGGGGAGTCCCAGATTGGGGCGAAGCCGGAGTAATATCTTATTCCCCATCTCCCTTTGACTCTGTTCTAAACCATAAGAGTTCATTTTAATACCTTGAGGCGGACTTTTTTGTAGAATGTTGGCGCTTCAAATTTATATAAGAAGCCTGTGTCACCACCCTCAAGGTGAGCCCTTATAGTCAAGATCTGACACCAGTTGGAATTGTCAGGGCTAGAAAGGAGACAGCAAATATTTTTTAGCTGGAAAGAAAATGCGAACCACAACACATCTGGGAGCGCTAGGCCTCCTTTTAAAAGCTTTCTTTTTAGCTTTTTCCAGGAGAGCCTGGAGTTTTTGTTTGCCCAGATGAAACTACCTATTTTACCCTGGATTTTCCCCAAGAATTTATCTGGAAAAACCAGAGGTATGATACTAAACAGGTACGTCAATTAAGTTAAGATGACCATCTTAACCAAATTCACCCGGCCGTAGATTGTCAGGGGTAGGTTCTGCCACCTGGAGAAAAGATGGTCGATCTCCTTAGCCTTTTTGAATCAATTCAGGAGGGAGAAGGAAATTGAGATCTGTCCAGTTTCCTTTATATCTAATCTCATAAATCACTTGGGGAAGGATCACTTGTCCTGCATAACCTGGGTATACAGGACACGTTTGTGTATGTCCCAAGATAAAAAACCCTCATGCACGTGTGAAATGGATCGAATTAGCGGTATATCTTGGTTCTCCGCTGTTGATTCACGTGACTGCATAATCATTGGGTTAGTTGTTATGCAACCTCCACCCGGAGGTATTCACGCTTGGTTAAAAGCAGTAGTGAGCAGTGATAAGTGGTAAGTGAAAATATCTAAAATACTCGGACAGCCAGACCTCTTTTTTGTTATTTCTGGAGTCGAGTAAGTTGTCAGAAAATATTTAGATGTGCTTATGTTGAATAGTTAGGATTCATATGCACTCAATGTTCGTGATAAAAAAAGGTCGACATGTTTCAGCCCTTAGTTGCCAGTCTGGTCATGTGGGCTTTCTTCAGGACCGTGTGAAGTGTATTAAAATCTCATATATAAGAATTACTTGTTATGATAGAAGGTGTCGCAAAGTGACGTACTAGTCCTTTACTTCAGGAAGGTCTCGTAGTACCTCAATAGCGTTTGGTTCACGCTTCAACGGGTGCCAGGGGGTCTGGGAGCCTACTTCGGCTTTGTCCTTCGGCACGACTTGTGCTGACACTGCCTCTCTGGACCATCATTTTTAACACTTCCCATAAGATGTCGCAGTTGATGCGGTCAAAGGCCTTCGCAGCGTCATAAGCTGCCACTGCCAAGGGCTCCGACCTTGCCACCACTAAATCGATACTGCCTATTAATTGCAGAGTTAACTCTTGGATATGTCTGCCAGGGACAAAGCCCTTTTGGTCTGAATTTATAAGTTGTGGGGCCAACTTAGCCAATCTCCCTGCCAAAACGCTGGTAAAGATCTTATAATCTGCGTTAAGCAGGGAGATAGGTCTATAGGAGTCTGCATTAAGGGGATCCTTCCCTGGTTTTAAAATGAGCACTTTTATGGACTCTTTCCACTATGGAGGAGTCCTACCCTCTTGGCTGTATACATAATTAAAGAGCTCACAAAGCCTTGAAACCAAGACCTCCTGGAACACCTTAAATACTTCTCCTGGGGGAGCATCTGTCCCAGCGGCTTTATTTTCTTAATATGGGATCTGATTTCTTCCTCCGTAAAGGAGCTATTCAGCATGTTCCGGCCTTCCTCTGTCAGGCATGGTAAGGCCTTGTTCTCCAGCCATTTTGAGATGTTATCAGGGCTTGGAGAAACCTCCTCCTCGTAAAGTTTAGAGAATAGGGAGAGCAAGTGCCTCTGCATATCCTCCTGATCACACGAGATGGTTCCCTGATCATCTATAACTAAGTTGTTAATATTATTTCTTACTCTGTCCGCTTTGATCTTACAGGTCAAGATTGCTCCAGCTTTTTCACCGTATTCGTAGTTCTCCATACCATGGACAGCCCATTGCGCCTTAACTTTTAGGTCTAACATCGCCCTATATTCAGAGCGTTGACGATCCAGGTCTTCAAGGACTTGTGGCAGGTTATCTGGATGTCCACTCAGTCTAGCGGTTTCTAACGAGGAGATCTTAACCTTTAATTTTTTTAAATTTCAATGCCTCCTCCCTATTCTTAGCACAGGTCAGGCTATGCATGTGTCCCCGTATATGGGCCTTAAATGCGTCCCAAACAACCTCAGGCTATGTTGAGCCATTGTTATCATTAAAGTAGTTGTCTATAGAAGAACTGACCGCAGGGGAGACAGCCATGACAACGCGGGCTTTACCCCGCGCTACCATCACGACGCTGCCATCACAACGCAAGTCGTTACAATGACTTGCGCTGGAGGGCGCTCTTGCTAAAGGAATAGTTTTGTTTTCTATTCCAACACCTTCCCTACTGGTACGTGGGCTGGAGTTGGAATAGAAAATGAAACTATTCCACAATCCAGCACCTACAGCGCAAGTCGTTGTAACGACTTGCGTTGTAATGGATGCGTCGTAATGGCAGCGCGGGGTAAACCCCGCGTTGTCATGACATTCATCCAACCGCAGTAACTATATCCATATTATGAAGCATTGCCATTTTCAGGGTCCATCTGGGCACTAAATTATCCCTGGGGCTGCGCATCAGGAGTGTAAATAAAATGGGAGCATGGTCCGATAGGACACTTGGGAGTATATTGATGTCTACTACTGTCTCTAAACATGGCCTATCTATTAGAATGTAATCCAGTCTTGAGGCATGCCTGTATTTTTTACTGAAATATGTAAAACCCGGGACTGTCCCCCTCTTGGCCTTCCAGGTGTCTATTAGGCCTAGTTCATGAATCATATTGACCATGGCATGACGGGATCGCGGAGCAGCAATATGCTGGCTATAGTTTGATCGATCATGTCGAGGGTCCAGGAGAACGTTGAAATCACCCCCTATAACCACAGGTTAGGTGACCTCCACCAACCTGGTCTGCACTCTGAGCAAGCAGCAGGGATCATCGATATTAGGGCCATAATAAAATACCATAGCCAGTCCCCTCCCGCCAAAATCTGCCTGCGCCAGAATCCATCTACCCGACTGGTCTGTAGATATTGACTTAAAAATGCCACCAGCCCCAGCCTCGATTAATATTGCAACCCCCTCATTAGACACTGTCTGCTCAGAACAGCCGAACGATCCTACCCATCTGCTTTTCCCAAAAAACTCCTTACTCTCACTGAGGCTTAAATGGGTCTCCTGGAGGAGGAAAACTTGAGCTGGAGATTGCTCCAAGTACTTCATTACCATCCTACGTCTCCAAGTGCACCGAAGCCCATTAACATTCCAGGAGATGCATTTTACCCTCATATTAGCCATAAGGTGATATCTCTCATTCTTGCTTTAGCTAGGCACCCAGCAGTCCACTTGCTCAACCACGAACTGATAAGAATTAAGGAGAACTGAAGGCTCCTTTTTTTTAAATTTCTCCCACTGCCACCCTACCCGTGCCCCTCTTCCCACCCCTCTCCTCCCCCCATAACCTCAAAAAACCCAATCCTCCCAGGGGAACCCTTCTTCTCTGACCATAAGCTCTTAGGCGGATACCCCCCCTGTGTATGGTCTAAATAGTGAAAAGACAAAAAAAAATAATAAAGAATGAATTAGCTTATCCTAAGTGGTGGCTGTCGCTTGGTGAGCGGCCATGTAAAACGCGTGGTGCGCGGTTTAATGCATCATGTCAGACCCAGCTATCTCTTAACGTACTGCAACTAAGTCCCAGCAGATTGCACCCCCACCACGCTACCCCCACTATTACCTTTCCTAATCTTTTCGATTAAGCTTTCAGCTTCCTCCGTCTGATGTATATTGTACATGTGGTTATTCCACATTACGCGGAGTATTGCTGGGAATTTCAACTGGGCCCGAGCCCCTAAGGATTTCAAAATAGCCAATCTCTTGCCCAGCTCCCATTGCCTTGTAGCAGTTATATGAGACACATCTGAACGAATAGTAAAGGCAAAAGGGCAGGAGAAAGAGGTTGACTTTATAGAGCCAATTTTTAAGGCTGAAAACAAAATCCTTTCTTTAATGGTGTAGGTAAGAAAGTTCACCAAGATCTTCCTAGGGCGCTCTTTCCCGGGGTTCCTCCTATACGGGTCTCAATGTACCCTCTGAATGTCCCCTAAAAGCTCCAAGTCTGCATCCTTAGAATCTTTCAAGAGTGTCGTCTTGAGGAGCGTAACCAAGAATGCCTTAATATCACTCCCTTCAAGATCTTCGGGGACATTCAAAATTTTTAGGTTGTTTTTCCTAGAATGGTTTTCAAGACGCTCAATGTCGTCCTTCATCTCCTGGGTCTGCTGTACCAATTTATCCATTACGACAGAGGAGGATTGCAAGGCGACCATAATCTTGGGTAGCTCATCTTCCAGGGCATCCGTCCTTTTTGCGACCTCCTCAACCTTCTGGGCCAATACCTCAAAGGATGCCTGAATAGCAACCTGGTTTGCCTCTGAGATTGTAAATCTCCTACTGATATCCTCCTTCAAACTCAACAAAATATCCGCCAAAGTCCCCGGCCTCGGCACCAGCTGTGGGTACTGCATTGTTAATCAGAGGAACCTCTCCATCTGGGGAACTTATAGCCGCATCTCTCAATTCTCCCTGCTCCCCCTGCTCTATACATTGACTGGCTAATACGGAGAAACTATTTGATAGCTCCACCGCTGAGTGAACAATTATTTGCTGGGAAGACTGAGGAGACAGAGAGGACTGAGAGGGCTGGCTAACCTGAGAGGGTTGAGGGGCACTATCTATAGCACATAAAGGAGAGGCTACAGAAGAAGCTGTAGATGGGACCAGGCCCCCGGAAGAGACTGAGGCCATCCTAGTAGTAAGACTTCAGTGATGGAGTGAATTTAGGTGCTGCAGGTTGGCCTCCCCTCGCATTATTCCTACCCTTTCCCTTTCCTGGGGGGGTATCTACACCGATGTGACTCTCCTTTCCTTTCCTGGAAATAGCCTTAATTTCTATAACGGGAGGGGAGATGGATGGCTTAAGGGAGGCTGGTAGAATGCTAGCAGTCCTGTTTCGTAGTGTGTTACGGCTAACCCCCACCTCAGGCAAAGGGACTATCGGAGGACAGTCTGAGGTAACCAACTGAGTACTAGGTTGAAGACTTGCTGTACCAGGCCCAAGCCTCTCCATGCAGGACACCAGATATTTACAGGCAGAGCTAGCAGCCTCAGACTGGGGGATTTGTGAAACAACTTCAGGCTTTTCTAAGGCTCCGCTATTGTCGAGCCACCCCCAGTCCTGTATCCCAAAGGTCCTTACCTCCTTGAGAGTCAAACAGCCAGACTCAACATCAGTAGCCTCTTTATCACGACCCCCCAATGGGAATGCTTCAAGGCTGCAGACACTTTACCAGTTCCCGGTCTTACCGAACCTCCTTGAAAGAATGCCTCCAGCCTACCTGTACCAAGCCCGAGGTGCTGGGTCAGTCTTCTCGGGTTTCTCCTCCACTCTCTTGCAGCACCGAGCTCCCGAAACCAGGCGGGCTCCGCCTGTGCGCCGCCCCCTGCACCACAAACCATCTGCTCTCTCCCGGCGAGAAGAGAAAAAAAAAAGATTTTGCAAAACCTAGCTGCACCCAGGAACTTAATAAAGATGTTGGCAATAAACCTCTAAGAAGAAAGATTTGTCCCATGGATATGAGTTTTCAAAAAAAATGAGCGGAATGCCACCAAGAGAAAGCAGAGTGATATATATATATATATATATATATATATTTTTTTTTTTTTAATTTGTAAGACGTTTATTGCACATTTCGCAGAATTATTATACAAGTTTGCGCCTACAACCTTATTAGGCCGGCCACACAGTAGTGCAATTCATATAGTACTTTGAATATTTGTACACAGCCCATCAGCCGACATCGACAGGACCGGCGGCGTTTCATGTAAAAGCATTTATATCAGAAGATAGAACTGCATACGTTCCAAAGCATGTCCATGGTCTTACATTTTATATTTTTTCATTTTAATTGTATCATTAACCTGTAGGAAAAACAACATGTAATTCCGTAACATCAAACACTGTGTCACAACATTCTCACTCTCCTCTGGTAATTGTGTATTACTCATCAGTATGTGTTTCGACGCGTGTTATGTTTGGTCACTCTATACGGGTCAGTCCGGCGTGTGTGTCATTAAGTAGTCACGCAAATACATCCAGTAGTCCCTAGGGCGTGATCTAATCGGCATCTCTTCCTCATACGTGGCCAGTGTGTCACAACAGTACGTCAAATCTTCCAGCCAGCTTTTCATCTTCGGCCCTACCTTACTACCCCAATGTAAGGATACCCTTCTTTTCGCCATCAAAAGCGCTACCATACAAAACCTGCGTCGCGTCGCTCGTAAGTGCGGGACAATGCCTAACAAGCAGCTTTTGGCTTCGCATACTAGTGGGATCCCCAACATGTCACTTAAGGCCTGTGTCACCTGTTCCCAGTAAGTAGCCACACAACCACAGTGCCATGCTAAATGCATGAAGTCCGCATTTTCTTGTTTACATCGTATACATTTGGAGTCGTCCCGTAACCCGTATTTATGAAGCCTTTGAGGCGTGTAGTACATTTGGTGTATGTATTTGTAATGGATGATCCTCAGGTTCCCATTTGCTGGTAGCAAGCCAGTGAGTAGGCATGTGGTTTCCCAGTCCTCGTCTGACAATGTTTCTCCTAGGGCATCGCTCCATTTACATCTCACCTTTTCTGTGTTCCCCCCAATGTCAGTTTGTATGCTCGTGTAGAGTCTGGACACTAGATGAGAGGCAGTAGGCGTAGTGAGAAGTAGCTGCAAGGGAGACAGGGTCTGGGGTTCCTCCGGAAAAGTGGGAAAGTGCTCTTTGATCGCTCTTTGTAATCTATAGTAGTTAAAGGTAAATAGTAGTGTTGGGTTGCTAATGTAGTCCAATTTTTCTAGAGTTTGGTAGGTGCCTTCGCTATACAAATCCCCCATCTTATCTATGCCTACGTTTCTTAGTAAATCCATCCCAATCTGTTCTTGTGTAACTGATAGCGCCGGATGATGTGTCAGGGGGAGAGCAGGCGCATAAAGTGGGACGCGGTTAGCCACTTTTCCCATCCGTCTCCATGCATCCGTGGTGGTGTTCACCGGGTTTATGTCACGTTCATGTAATCTGTCACGTTTGTGTGTTAGTATGCTAGTCAATGGAACCGGGTCTGCATTACCAGCCTCCACCGCTACATGAGTCAGGAAAGGAAGCTCGTGATACCAGTAGTGTGCAAATTGCGCTTGCGCACACAAGTAATACAGATAGAGATCTGGTACTTTGAAACCCCCTTTAGCGTACGGTAGTGTCATCATTTGCAAATCTAATCTCGCTTGTTTCCCCGCCCAAATAAGATTTAGTACCAGTTTTTTGATATTTCTGAACACCTCTGCAGGAGGCTTAATTGGGATATTATTAAACAAGTATAGGAACTTGGGCAGTATTACCATTTTCACAATTGCAACTCTGTCTGCTAGCGACAGCGGTAACTTATTCCACCGTCTGATCTTGCCGTCTAACGTCGAGATCGCTCTCCCATAATTTGACCGGATTACAAGTTCTGAGTCCCTGTGAAACCACACCCCTAAGTATTTGGTCGGTTCTTCCTGCCATTCAAGTGGATAATCCATGGCCGTTGGGTGCGTGCCGTCTGTTAATGCCAGTATGAGGGACTTAGTCCAGTTGATCTGGAGTCCTGAGTGTTGGCCGAATTTGATATATTCGCGCAGTAATGGGTTAAGGTGCTGTTCCGGATTTTTGACATACAGTACCATGTCATCCGCGTACAGCGAGATATGAATCGGGCGTGTCGGCAGTTGTATGGCCGAGTAGTGGTGATGTTGTCGAATTTTGCATGCTAGGGGTTCTAACACCAGAGCGAAGAGCATCGGGGAGAGCGGACATCCCTGCCTAGTTCCGCGACATATTTCGATTGGTTCTGAGACGTGTTTGTTCACTCTAATGCGTGCTGTCAAGTTTGTGTAAAGCATCGTGATCCAACCTATGAAGATCGGAGGAAACCCCATACGTACTAGCACCGCATTTAAGAAGGGCCAATCTATCGTGTCAAACGCTTTGGCCGCATCCAATAAGACAGCCACAGCTTTCACGTCAGGTGCCAGATAGCGAGCTAGTGCAAATAGGGTGCGCGTGTTATGTGTTGTTGACCGTTCCGGTATGAAGCCAGATTGGTCGGGTCTTATCAGTAACGGCATGAGTGGTTTAAGCCTGTCAGCTAGTAGGCTGGCTATAATTTTGGTGTCCACATTTATGAGGGATAGCGGGCGGTACGAGTCGCAGTTTTCCTCTTCTTTACCTGGTTTTAGCAATGCAATCAATAAGGCCTCTCTCATGGATGTCGGAAGTGTCTGTGCCTCGTGTGCCTCCCCATATAGTTTCACTAAGTGTGGGGCTAACAGGTCCGCGAACGTTTTGTAAAACTCTATCGTGAAGCCGTCAGGCCCCGGCGCTTTGCCATTCGGCAGTCGTTTAATAGTGTCCACCACATCCTCCACTGTGATAGGGCGGGCCAGGTAATCTCTATGGCCGTCAGACAGCCATGCTAGTTCTACATCCGCCATGTAGGACAGCAATTCCTCTTGCGACAATGAGGGGCGAGCTTCATACAGTTTGCCATAAGTGTCCATAAATTCACCCATTATTCCTTTTATGTCATGTGTCATGTGTCCCGCACGTGTTCTGATAGCTGTGATGTGTTGTGGTGCTCGCCCGGTACATATCTTCTCCGCTAGGGCCCTCCCTGGCCGACCAGCCTCACCATATCTCCTAGCTGTTGTACGTTTGTAAATGTATTTAAGCTCATCTGCAGCAAATTGTCGGTGTTCTGTTAGGAGAACTTGTATTTCCCCCAGTATTGTCGTATCCCTTGTTTGTGTATACCTTTGTTCTAGTGTATATATAGCGCTTTCGCGCGTTTTTAATTGTTGTCTGATGTCCCTTAATATCCCCGTGGTCGTGCTAATGCACACCCCTCGCAGTGTAGCTTTGAAAGCTTCCCATAGTAGACATGGGTCTTCCGTTGTGGAGCTGTTAAGGTCAAAATAGTCTATTATTGCTTTATGTATGGTGTCTGCATATACTTGGTCCCGCAGGGCTACTGCATTGAATCTCCATGTGAATGGCGGAGGTGCATATCGCGGTATTTCAACCTCCAATACTACCGGATTGTCGTCTGATAGTGTGCGCAGGAGATGTGCTATGCGTGTTACCCATGACGCCACTTCCTGCGTGGTCAGCCAGTAGTCCAATCTAGACCAGCTTTTGTGTGCTGCATTTATGTGCGTCGCCGCTATCTCCCCAGGATGCTGAACTCTCCATATGTCCATCATCTTTAAGTCTTCTAAAGTCTCCAGGAGTGTCGCCCTTGCCTTGACGTGTGGTTCCAGTGTGTCGGAGACCTGTCGATACCCTCCCTCAGTGTTACGTTGAAGTCTCCTCCCCATAGTATGTTGTCAACCTGAATATCTGCTAGTTTGCCCCATACTGTCTCAAAGAAACCTGGGTCGTCTATGTTTGGGCCATAGGTGTTCACTAGTGCCAGAGTGTGTTGTCTTACTGTGCCCACCACAATTACGCTCCTTCCTTCAGCGTCCCTATGTGTGTTCAAAATCTTATCAAAATGCTAACCCCTCGCGAATATGATGAGTAATTGGAGTTGGTGACTGATTCCGCCCATCTAGTTCCTATTTTGGATGTGTCAGTGGCCGCTATGTGCGTTTCCTGTAGGAAAGCCACATCAACATGTAACCTGTCAAAATATGCAAACATCTGCCGAATTTTTTTCGGATTTCCCAAGCCTCTGACATTCCACGTGATACATTTCAGTGTAGCTGAGTATGTCATCTTAACAGATGCGGGGTACCCTGAATCGTGGTAAAGTCCTCCACCCCGCATTTTAGGGCCTCCTCGTGGTCTGTCCCGCATGTGAGTGTCCTTTTTTTAACAATGAGTATATCATCTAATACAATGCATTTTGGATTCAAAGAGGTTGCAATGCTTCTCAGACACAGTGATTTAAATCTAACATTTCCCAATTCCCCCTTCCTCCCTCCACCCACTTTAGCACCCCAACTTTGCCAAAGCCATCCCCTTGTGTCAACAAAACTCGTAGCAGAACTCAAATTGGGGCGCACCCGCTTGGGGATGTCGCCAGGTGCACACGTCTCCATCCACATAGTGGATGTGGACGGGTGCGTGTGTCTTTTCTATAATCCGCTGTATCCTTATCGCCTCCCTTTCCCCGCCATATTCTAATAGTAAACTAGTAACCCATATTTTCAATTACACGGTGTTCCATTGTGCAGCGAAGTGTCTGAGGCCAGATATGGTACAAGAGTACATTCCATTCCGTTCCTGCCCCTTTCACTTCGCAATACATCTCACCTGTTCAGTCGCGTAGGCCAGTTGCGTAGGCCAGTTCCAGTGTTCGCCAGCCCACACGTATGGTGTTGTCACACAGTGCCTCTTTAACGAAGCAGAGTGATATATAATTATGTAGAACTACAACTGAGCCCTCTCAAAGTCCAGCCCTTGCTGTTTTAACCTCTTTGATAAATAATTATATTGTCGTCGAAATGAGCAAAGAGAGCAAAACAGAGAGAGAGCGCCAGCCGCTCACTGCCGCTACTTGCCGCTCGTGTATGATTATTTTCCTCGGGGAAAAAGCAGGAAAACGCGGCCACCCGCTCACCGCCACTCCCTACCGCTCATACCAAAATTTTTCCTCGTAGAAAAGCAGGAAAAAGCCTCCAGCCGCTAACCGCCGCCAGCCACCATCTGCTAACCGCTTGGGTCAGACACCATACACAGTGGGAGGAGCTCCGTCACAGCCGTTAGCTTCCGACCGTCATGTTCCCCCTCCTGCCCTGAATTGCAACAATGGCCCCAGGCAGGAATATAAACTGGTACAGGGGTGTAGCTTGGGGGGGGGGGCATGTTTGGGGTGTTACAAACCCCTTTTAAATATATTCTGTAGTAAATAGTTGGGTCCAGAAGCTTTCTGTTTGGCATGGTGAGATGTCTGTCGAATTTCACCTAGGATTTTTACATGCACACACACTCTCCCCTCTGTTTACAATTTCTTTAAAAAATGCTCGTTATTTTACAGAATATATTGTTTTAGATGCTGCTAACAATTCTCTCTGCTCTCCCTTTCCACTGCCCCTTTAACTCCCTTCATGTCCTGCTTTTCAGATAATGTATTGTACCAATGACACGCCAGCTCAATTGTTGGGCTATCTAAAACTCATCCCCTTCCATCTTACTGACCAAGCTACACCCCTGAACTGTCATGCATGGCATGAGAGAGGTGAGAGAGGCGATCCTAAATAGTACAGCTCCTCTGACTCAATTTCCACTGGCGGCTACAGCATAACATTTTTTTCCAAAGGAAGAGAGAAATTTTGTCAGCTGTCCCACAACCTCCAACCTCTAAATGAAGCCCAAAGTTCACTAAAGTGTGACCGGCCCCGTTCTTGTCCCTCCCTTTTGCTTCTCAATTTTCCATGGGATTACAGCAACCCACCCACCGCGAGAGAGGGAATGTCCAAGGACTGTCTTAGATGCCTCCCGGCACTGCAGGGTTCCATGATGGACCAGGGTAGAATGGCTACTATGCCTCTTACTGTGCCTCAGGGTGTCCTGTTTCCTACCCGAGAAACGTCCCCCTATTCAACCACCTCCACAGTCACCTCCAGACAAAGCCACTGGCATCCATGTACAGGTGTAATTAAAAGGGCTTTTTCTATCTTTACCCGATGTAGCCCTGCTACCAATTCATAATTTGTAATTGCACTGAGCCAGGGTGGAGGAGGGCGAGAGAGCTGGCCCAGAGCAGAGCCAAGGGGCTCGCTCGACTCTAAGAGCTTGTGGACAAGCCGAACCTTGAAATTATTTGGCATGTAAATAATGGAAAATCCATCATGTAAAAACATGATATAGTTTCTGCAAGATTCAAAGAAGGGTATTTCTTTAACACACAGAAGCACTTCACCTTAGTACTTCAAATGATATCTCTGCTTTGAGAAGTATTTATTAAAAGTGAGATTTTTTCAACATTCCTGCTCTTGCAATGTAGAGGTGGGAGAGCCACTAAAAGCTCGAGCCAGATGCCGGGATCTGACTCAGCCCTTTGGCCTTCTGGAACTTCAAGCTCAAAACAAGCAGAGCCTTTCACTGTCTTCTGCCTTCCTCGTTTGCTCTGCCCTCATTCTCAAAGACTTAAAAGCAAACCATTAGCATTTGAGAGAAAGGGGAGCTGTACAAAGTGAAACGAGAAAACATGGGATTAATCCTGGCTTCCCCACTTAACCAAATTGTGTGACTTTGGGCAAATATTTTACTTCCCCATCCTCCTTTTTCTGCATTACAGCATTACCTTCAAATGTTTGAGGTCAGAATACCAGTACACTTGGCCGGTTGAATGTGGGCCAATTGTGAGGTAGATTTTTGTGCTGAGTGGTGGCCGATTATTGTGCAGTTTTGAAGTTTGTGCCTTCACTAAAGGCCATTGTAATACTGGGCTGGCTTATGGAAAGGGAAGGGGTAGGGGGTCTCACAGGTCCTCCTCCCTCTAAAAATGATCTGCTCGTGGTCTGTGTCCTTTTCCTCCTCTACCTGGGGCATACTGAGCCAGTGGCGTCACTAGGTGGGTGCGGGGGGTGCGGACCGCACTAGGTGACACCCTCACATGGGGTGACACATTGATACCATAGCAAGCAGACACAGTGACAGTTCCACAGGCCCACTCGCAGAAAGACAGGCAGTGGAAGGGTCACAGAGATGCAGACAGGGTCACGGACAATATGCTTCCCAGAAAGACGGGGTGACAGATAAGAAGTCAAGCAGAGGCTCTGGCTGCGGAGGCCCCAGACAGGGTGAATGACAGGCAGACACCCAACAGAGGCGCAATGAAACACACACCCTTGCACAGAGCGAGCCAAACCCTGGGGCCCCAGCATTGCCTCAGTGTTTACTTGTCTTTCCGGTTCCGGTTCATTCACCTCATCGCACGTCGGTAGAGACAAGATCCATACCAGGCGACCCGAGCTCTGTGTCCCTGTGTCTGCGGCCACGGCTCACCCTAGAGGTGCCGCAGTCTCTGACTATCAACTACAAGGTGATCTTCCACTGTGGCAGTGGGAGGACCTGGAGAGATCCGACAAGGTGCACAGAGCAGAGTGCCTCGCAATCAGAAATTGTGTGGGCGGCAAGGCAGGCATGGAAGTCGGCAGGGGAGGGTCGGGCCTGTGGTCTCTCTGCCGGTACGGAATCAGCCGGTGCAGCTTGCGCTGACAGAGGGGCCGCAGCCACTGCGTGCGGAGCCGGTGTACTATCGAGCTCTGTACCCCATCGAGCTCTGTCCCCCCCCTCGTTTCGCGCATGCGCAGGAATGTTGCGCATGCGCACATTACGACATAATGACGTAGCACCACGCCCACCATCATTCCGTGTACCCCCTAACGTTTTGCATTTGCGCATGCTCTATTAAAAAATTGCCGCATTTGCGCATGCTCTATTCAAAAATTGCCCTGGCATTGTGCGCTGCGGGTGCTGCTGCGAGAGAGGGCGCCCGCCGGAGAGAGTGCTTGCAGGACGGGGAGCCCATGGGAGGGAACCCCAGCACTCCCGCAGGCTACTGTGGGGGCGCCCACACACACGCCCGAGGAAGGGTGGGGGCGCTACCGTGCATCCTCCTGTAAAGATGAGGCCCGCAATCATAAGTATTTGTAAAGATTAATTTATTAATACAGGGAGCTGTACTACGCCAAAAAAGTCGCATATCCTGAAGGACGGCTAAACCTGCCGTCTCGGCGCATTACAAAGCGCTTCCCTTAACCCTCGTGTTGCGTAATTACAAGATTTAGAATTATCGACTCTCGCAATCGTCTAAATTATGCATCTAAACGAGCGTCGATCCTTAATGGATTTGCCTACGTTTCGTGTCAACAATAGCAATTAAAATAGACACGTTTTCTTTTGTTTTACAAACTCAGCACACAACGGTACCGGTGTCGTGTTTTACCACATTAGTAGGGGGTACAAAGCTCGATGGGGGAACAACGCCAGATAAGCTGATTCTGAGGAAATCGGCACCCCCCGTGACGTAGGGGGTACATCGCTCGATGAGGGTACAGCGCTCGTTAGAACACCGGCAGATTCACACCAGTAGAGCCCAAAGCTACGTCGGCCTAGACATGGGCTTTGCTCTGAGCTCTGCAGGGAGATCAGCAGGAACTCGGAGTGGCAAACTGAGGCCAACTCACCTAAAAGAAGGAGAAGAGAGGAAGAGGCCTGGGTAAGAGCAGACATCGAGCAGACATCAAGGTGCAAGGTTCCAGATCAGGTAAGGAGCCTGGGAGAAACGGTACACAGTAAGGCCGCCTAGTGGCGTCCCCAGTGGCGTCACTAGGGGGGTGCGGGGGGTGCGGACCGCACCGGGTGACACCCTCACATGGGGTGACACATTGATACCAAAGCAAGCAGACACAGTGACAGTTCCACAGGCCCACTCGCAGAAAGACAGGCAGAGGAAGGGTCACAGAGATGCAGACAGGGTCACGGACAATATGCTTCCCAGAAAGACGGGGTGACAGATAAGAAGTCAGGCAGAGGCTCTGGCTGCGGAGGCCCCAGACAGGGTGAATGACAGGCAGACACCCAACAGAGGCGCAATGAAACACACCCTTGCACAGAGCGAGCCAAACCCTGGGGCCCCAGCATTGCCTCAGTGTTTACTTGTCTTTCCGGTTCCGGTTCATTCACCTCATCGCACGTCGGTAGAGAAGAGATCCATACCAGGCGACCCGAGCTCTGTGTCCCTGTGTCTGCGGCCACGGCTCACCCTAGAGGTGCCGCAGCCTCTGACTATCAACTACAAGGTGATCTTCCACTGTGGCAGTTGGAGGACCTGGAGAGATCCGTCAAGGTGCACAGAGCAGAGTGCCTCGCAATAAGAAATTGTGTGGGCGGCAAGGCAGGCATGGAAGTCGGCAAGGGAGGGTCGGGCCTGTGGTCTCTCTGCCGGTACGGAATCAGCCGGTTTAGCTTGCGCTGACAGAGGGACCGCAGCCACTGCGTGCGGAGCCGGCAGATTCACACCAGTAGAGCCCAAAGCTACGTCGGCCTAGACATGGGCTTTGCCCGGAGATCAGCAGGAACTCGGAGTGGCAAACTGAGGCCAACTCACCTGAAAGAAGGAGAAGAGAGGAAGAGGCCTGGGTAAGAGCAGACATCGAGCAGACATCAAGGTGCAAGGTTCCAGATCAGGTAAGGAGCCTGGGAATAACGGTACTCAGTAAGGCCGCCTAGTGGCGTCCCTAGGGGGGTGCGGGTGGTGCGGGGGTGCGGACCGCACGTCAGAATGAGTTACCGCACTGGGTGACACCAACCCTAGTGACGCCGCTGGGCGTCCCTAGGTGGGTGCGGGTGGTGCGGGGGTGCGGACCGCACGTCAGAATGAGTTACCGCACTGGGTGACACCAACCCTAGTGACACCTCTGTACTGAGCACAAGTAGAGTGGGGAAGGCTGGGCAATCTCGCCAGTGAACAAAAGCAGTGGGCAGGTGGGGTTTCTCCCCTTCCTCATTCTAGGCTGGTCCATTACATGCCAATCCAGGTGGCCTGGCCAGACTGTGCCCTGCATTCTTGTCCTTCCGTGGTGGACCAGGTTGATACTGGAGCACAAGGACGAGGGCTGGAACCACACCTTTCAATGTTTTCCTGCCCTCCCTTTCGACGGGAGACTTGGGGACAGATGTACAAAATCACATGTTTTTGATTTCCTAATAGCAAATTTTAGTGACTCGCTTTCCGGAAATCACAAATTGCGATGTACAACACTGTGTTTGACTCTGTTAGCGATTTGTAATGTGTCACAAATGGACACCCCTCATCAATATATATGAGTCCGGTCCCAACTTGCGACCCATTGTGAATGGCTACAATCTCAGGGATGGCGGCCTGCTGGGTTCGGCAGACCACCATGTCTCTGATTGTTTTTTAAATAAAAACATTTTTTTTTTGCAATGCTGCCCGTTTTCCTTGAAGGAAAACGGGGTGCATTTCAAAAATAGAAATTAAATCCTACCTTTTCATTTTTTAAGAGTAGGCAGTGGTCTGTGGGACCACTGCCTGCTCTTAAAAAATGTTTGGCACCCACATTCACAAAGGGGAAGAGGCCTGCGAATGTTTTGCGAGAAAAAACATTCATACATAACAGTGCTATTCAGTATTAGGATGGACGCCTTAAACGTGTCCCTTCCTAATACGGCATCGCTAAAGCAAAATGCGATTCGTTACCAAGTCACATTTTGCATCGGACCATTTGCGACCGGTAAAATGTTTCGGACATCTGGAACCTTGATTTTTTCCCCTAGTCGATCGTTATTTTACCTTTGTTTAATTTGTGCACTATTGCAGCTGTTTTTAAGGGACACCAGCGCTGAATGGTCCTGGCAGTAAAAGCAGAAACTGGGTGCTATTTATACATCCTTAACTTTTTTATACTTGGATTTGTAGAGCGTGACTTATCACCTGTAAGGGTATCCAAGCACTGTTCAAAGGCACGGGGAGATTTACCGCCTGATTCATCAAGCTAAATTGCACTCGCAAAGGGCAAGATTCTCTCCCCCACATGCATCAAGCATTTTTGTAGTCGCAAACGGTGCGATTCCTTAAAATCGGCCGTTTGCGAATGCAAAAGTGCTTTTTGGGATGCATGAAGCAATTTTAGAATTCATAACATTTTTGCGAGTTCTAAAATTGCGGGTGCTTTTAAGAAGTCGCAGATGTGCGATTTCTTAAAAGCAATGCATCATTACTTTTCAAAGTGTAAATTCGCAATTAGGGTGCCAAATTTACCGAGTGGTTGAACCACTCGGTAAATTTGGAAAAAGTGTTTCAAATGCTGAAAATGTTTTTTTTTCAACATTCATGTTTCACACACACATGTCCTTAGGACATGTGTGTGTGAAACATGATGCGAAAAATACATTTCAGGGGTGCATGGGGGGGTCCTTTGGACCCCCCCTGCACCCATTAAATTTTCAAAGTGCCACTCGCAATTTGCTAATGCCTTCCCATTGACTCCTATGGGCCTTTTGGCCCATAGGAATCAATGGGAATTGCGAAAATTAACTTAAGAATTCGGTATTCATTTGGGATTCGGTAAAAATTGCGATTTTTACCGAATCACAAATGAATACCGAAAATAATGATGCATAGCATTTTGCACTTCTTAATTTGCGATTCCTTATTTTTCGCAAATTAGGAAGTGCAAAATGTCACAATGATGCATGTGGGCCTCAGAATCTTGCCTTTTGCGAGTGCAATTTTTGCATTTGGGATTCATCATCCCAAATGCAAAATTCGCTATTTAAGAATTCGCACATTTGCGAAGAATTGAATTTAAGGAATCTCTATTTGAGATTCCTTAAATGCAATTCATGAAGCATTTTAAAATTGCGAAAATGCAATTTTGGGCCGCTATTTACCGAGAGGTCAGACCTCTCGGTAAATAGCAAAAACTTAGAAAAATGCTTTTAAAAACATTTTTCTAAGTTGCATGTTGCACACACACATGTCCTTTGGACATGTGTGTGCGCAACACCTGTTTCAATTTGCATTTAAGGGGTGCTACAGGGTGTCCTTTGGACACCCCTGGCACCCTTTAAATCGCTATCTTATTTGCGATTAGCTAATTGCTAATCGCAAATAAGGAATACTCCCCATTCATTCCTAAGGGCCTTTTGGCCCATAGGAATGAATGGAGAGTTATTCCTTATTTGCGATTAGCAATTTGCTACTCGCAAATAAGGAATGTGTAGGAATCGCTATTTATTTAGCAATTCCTACATGAATCCCGTTTTGCAAGTCCTTAATAGCGATTCGTTATGAATCGCTATTAGGGGCTCGCAAAACGGGAGATTGATGAATCAGGCTGTAAGAGTTTTGACCAGAATCACAGGATGTTCAGCCGAAGCCGAGACTCGAACCTGGATCCCCAGCTCTGAAGACAGCAGCTCTTAGCCACATCCTCTCCCTGTTTACAACTTTACAAAACACTGATCTCTTGTTCAAAAATGCAAGAACCCTAAGTAGTTGAGGTCAGGGATGCAGACCCTGTTATGTTTATCATGTTTTAGTTATACAATTCTCTATTGATTTTTTTCATGTGCGCTTCTGTAGTTTCCTTTTTCCAGCAATCTATACTATGACTCTTCATAGCGCAATTTGACAATTGAGTCATGTCTGAGCGAGTTCAAGTTGTCAGTGGGTGTGCAGAACAGGGCACGAAGCGGAGTTTCGGAGAGAGGCCTGAAGGCAGTGCGTGTTTCTCACAGTGCCTGTCAGTGGGTCATGTTACACTCATCCAATTATTGGCCTCTCTGCGAACACACCGAGCGCTAGTAACTTATTTGTGAATCTTAATCGCCACATTAGGCGAAAGTGCATGAAGTTGGTACAAAAGTACTGCTCTAAAAATAAAAGACAAAACAAAAGAGAGGAGGCCCTATATTCCACAACTTTGGGAGAATTGTGACAGTACCACTCTTTTAGAAGCACACAGACCCTGGACATTACAAAACCAGTGTCAAATTTTTTTTATCAATTGGTTGAATGAAACAAACACAATGTTGATTAAAATTAGAAAAGATTGTACAATTTATTAAAAAATTACATATACTCCTTAACACTTTTAGTGCTTGTAATCTCAAAAATAATACAGGAAGAACAAAAATATTTAAAAACGACAATGATTATTACACAAGAATCAATTTTAAAAACAGCAATAGTTGTTGCACACAAGTCGATGCAGCGTTTCGGTTTTATTTTAACACCTTCATCAGGACAGTGTTCTATTTAGAAAAGAAACATACAATTGGGATCAACAGTAATAATATTTTGTTTTTTATACATTGTTAACACATCATGTTCTTTATACAATTTCTGTTCTGGGTGAACAGAAAGGGCTGGAGATGAAGTGCGAGACATGCAGACGGAGACTTCAGCAGGAGATGTGAAGAGAAAAGGGAATAAGCAAATAACAGAGTGGGAGATTGCACCAGAAAGTGATCTGAAGAGGAGAACACTTATTTATACGATGATGAATAAAAATCTGAACTAACAAGCACTGGCAAAGTCAAATGGTCTGACTTGTTTTATTTATACGTGTTCTTTCTGTGATGTATTTGGAATCACTAAGAGAACTCATGCAGAGGCATCCAAGTTCTAGTCGGGTGGCACGCCTTGAAAGCACAGGATTTGGGCTGATGTTTTAGGCCGCACTCACAGTTACCTTGACGCATGTCCTATGAAAATTTCCTACCTACACCTCTTTGGCCACACCTATTTTAGAGACCGCCCCCTACCTTTTTCTCTCACTTGAGCAGCAGCTCAAGTGCAAATTGCCTATTAAAAATATCACTATTTGGAGCTATATCCTGTTGCATTTATCACTTATGAAACTATGTCATTAGACTGAAGAGTTAGCTCAGTGAGGTGAACGGTCATCATTGATCAAACTGGTGATTGCCAGGTTCTTATGTTCCCCCATAGATCTCCAAAGCATAACCCACTGACACTGACCAAAACGTTTTGCAAAGGAATGTGATACATGAATGCAGGCTACTTTTTATGGACTACTTTTGACCTCAGACCAACCCTGGCTCTACAAAAACATACTGAGTTTAATTTAATACGCTATAATGTTACTCCATCTATAAGAATCTTGGCCACATACACGAGGCACTTGACAACTGACTTGCCTCTTCTTTCACAAATGGCATTATTGTCAAGGCGCAAGCAGGAACCGTTCTAAGTTCATGTTTAAAAGCGACCACTTTTTATAAGTATCTCCTAGGACAATGAAATCATGTAACATGTTGATGTTAAAGCCTCCACATGTTAAAGTAATACACTTTTTTGAATTTTAAGAGACTTTATCATATTTTATGTGAGGTTTCTTGCATGATTTACACGGAAACATTTTCAGGCCTCAGCTCGTACACTGGCTCTGAGAAGCAAACCAGACCCTTGGCTCGGCTCTAGATTGCCCTGTTAATTTGTTGCCTTGCCCATCTCTACCGCAATGACAATGCTATTAGTGAACTGAGAGGCAAGTCAGTTGCCATTTGTACCCTATAGGCGGTCTAGATTTTTATTATAGATGGAGCAACATTATAGGCTATTAAATCAAACATGAGAGATTTTTGTACAGTGCACATCTTGAAGGTGCTCTCATATGTGATAACGAACAAAAAAGAGACTCAGTAAAATATTGGTCTAGGATGTGTTGGACTTGTAAAGCACACAGTGTGGGCAAGTAGGGAAGTTGGCATTGATCTCATATTTCCCAGATTTACACAGTGGAATTCAGCCTCTAGGCATTGTTGGTTAAAACTTTGCCCTTAATTCTTGAAGGATGAGATAGGAGCTATGGGAAACAATGTTTTTCTTCCGCTTTCCTAAAACATCCTAACGTAGCAAGATTGCAGGATTCTGAGCACCCCATTGCTTGCTAACCCAAAATACCTCCTCCCTACCTCAGATCAGGACATGCACCCAGATATCAAAAGCACATATTTACTTCAATAAATACTTGCACATTCACCCATTGTTTTCATTCGATCATTGAATGATCTTTCTCTTTATAAAATAGACTTTAATGTTTTAAACAATGTTACTCAACCAATGTGTATAGTAATGCAGAGCGTGCATGCTAATTTCCTAAAACACCAGGATAGGCGAGCCAAAATCTTCTCTTGCATAGTAGGCTTTTAAACATAAGATTTTGACGAATTTAATTGGCCTAATGTACTGCTGACGGATTTCATGAACTATGCTTAAGCTCCCCACACCCTCATACATACCATATATAAGCTGTGTTTTTTTAAAAATCCCAAACACTTTTGACCTCTATTCTTAGCCTAATAGACTCAGGGCTCTGAAGCAGCCGCCATACAGCATAAGTGTTTCACAGCTCAAGTTAGGGGAATCCCCCTCCCCCTATCCTCACCCTGCCCCAAAGAGAACACGAAATTTTGTATAGTTTGTCTCCTTTGCATGTTAGTAGCAGGTGCCTAAACTAAACGGAAATACTATTTTGTCTTAGAGGCTTCACTGAAAACAAGGTGGCACTTGAAAGGCTCTTTGTATGGATGCAGACATTTTTGCAACGAGAATGCTCGCTTACCCATCAGATGCATTTTCCAGCTGCAGGTTGAATTGTGACGTAGAACACGTAGATGCAAGTTTTTGTTTACCTTTTCTTGCCTTGTATTCAGTTGTCAGAGCACTTGAAGACAGGAAAACTATACCACATCACAGCAACCGCAGTGCCAGCCATTGCCAGCTGAAGGCTCACTGGTTTTTTTTTAAGGCAAGGGCCGTGGTAAGATAACAGAGGTGGCAGAAGGATGTCTGACGCCTCATACACGCTGGCCCACATTTAGGGATGTTAGGTGCTAGCGAATGAGTACTCCTTCATAAACATGACACATATTCTGTTCGCCCAATGACACGCGCCATAGCTTATAACGTACTTGAAATAAGGTGGACGGGATATTCATCGCAATTGTGACGGAGTAAACGACCCCAAACTCTACATAAGGCCTTAGTACATGCCACGGTCAAGAATCGAAGAATAATTTGTTTGGGTCTGAGATGTTCAAGTCTGAACTGGCATGGTTTTACTATAACAACAACATTTATGTGGCTCAATAAATGCTTACAAGTCCTCCTATTGTGTTGATTATCTCTCAGCACTGACATTTGAAAATATGACCCAGTAGTGGACAGTAAAAAGCTAATTATACTTTGGTCGAAGGGAACAGATGATACACAGTAAAGTAGGAAAAAGTGCTTTATTATCAAGTCAGGATACAGCTCGTGCATGTGCATCTATGTGGTATATGTGTAGCTCTAACCTAGCCAAAAAGGCGCAGTACAGGGTCAAAGGCTGTGCCCCGTCCATCATCTCCTTGTGTTTGCTTTGTCCTTCCTAAGTTGGCAGGGTATGCCCAGACATGGGTCCCTTGCTCACTTTGCCACTGGATTCAAGCTAGAGTGGCTGATGAGGGGTGTTGCCCAGAAACCGGTCCCAGGATGCTTGTTTCCGGTTCAGGGAAGACCTGGCTTCGCAGTTCAGACTGGACTGTTCCCATGAGGCACAGGGTCAAGATTGATTTGCATATAGCTGGGTCTGAACTGAGGTGGTGAAGTGAGCTAAAGAATGATGATGGATTAAACCTGGGGGTGAGTGTCTGAAAGGTTTCAGTGCGCCGTCCGTCATCTCCTTGTGTTTGCTCAAAGGCAAGCATACCATTAATAAGGGATAGGATAGGCAGCTCAGGGTGGTTTTAAAATTGTGATGTTGTGTTCTTTAATGAGGTGTCATTAGAACTGACATCCTTGGTGTGGTATTCACCCAAACGTTTTGTATTCACCCCCTGATTTTTACTGAACTTTTTTAATTAGCATAAGGACTCTGTGCACTTTACCCCTGCTAACCAGTGCTAAAGTACTTGTGCTCTCACCTTAAAACATGGTAAATTGAAATATACTGTTTGATCTGACCCTCTCTGCAGGGTCACCCCCAACCCTTTTGCCTTTTACCCTCCACTTTTTGCAGATTTCGTTTTTAATGGACGTTGGCCTCTGTGCACTTTACTAATACTAACCAGTACTTAAGTGCTTGTGCACTCTTCCCTAAAACATAGTTAAATTGGCCTACACCAAATTGGCATTTTAATTTCGTTATAAGTCCTTTGTAGAGTGAAATACCATATATCCAGGGCCTGTGAATTAAATGCTACCAGTGGACCAGCAGCACTTATTGTGCCAGCCACTTAAGTAGCACCTTAAAACATGTCCCAGGCCTGCCAGTGCAGCCTAAATGCAGTTTAAAAAGGCCATGTCGATTTGCCACTCAAACCCCTTTGACAAGCCTAAACTCTCCCATTTTATTACATACAAGTCACCCCTAAGGTAGGCCCTAGGTAGCCCGTAAGGGTAGGGTGCTGCGTAATTAAAATGTTGTACATATACTTTTAAGTTAGGCAGAGTGCTGTTTAGTTAAAAGGTAAAAACAACAGTTGATCAACAGAATGCAGAACAATGTCATACATTCACCCCAGTACAGAGATATGGGCCTAAATCCATCGTTTTTTTACACTCCACACCACCCCAGTTCAGACATGGCCATATGCAAATCAGTCCTGACCCTGTGCCTCATGGGAACAGTCCAGCGCGAACTGCCAAGCCATGTCTTTCCTGGACCGGAATCAAGCATCCTAGGACCGGTTTCTGGCTATCAGCTGTCTTCAGCCAGGATAGCTTGACTCCAGTGGTGTGGAGAGCATGGGACTCACGTCTGAGCATGCATCGGAAGTAATGCCTTCCTGCACAAAAACAGTCCTAAGGGCCAATTTCCTCTTTCTATGCATCACACATAGAAAGAAGTAACACAGAGAAATAAAGATATTTCTCCTCGATTCCCCTCTTTGGGTAGGTACATCATTCTGGCTCAAACCCAGGTTTACAATCTTTGTACATCTTGCTTTGCGCTAGAATTCATAGGTGGATGTACAGGAATGCCCACCTTCCACCATGCAATGCCTCCTGATGCAAAATAACACAAGGCTGTGCTATGTGCAGCCTTTTGTTACTTTGTATTTATTAAACAACGAAAGGCCACGCAAATCAACTGTGCGTGAATTAGTAAATGCTAAAATGGATTTTGCTTTAGGGATGCACCACAAATGTGAACCAAGCCTACTGAAATCATAGTAAATCTGGACCCTAGTGTTTCAGGTCTTAGAGTCACTTTTATGACACAATAAAGAGAGTGGTGTGATCCGTTGAGGATGGTTGTATTATTAACACTGAAGAAATAGGACGTTTATTGTATCAGTGAGTCTGAATATCACGGAAGTATGGTGAATTATAGAAGTTATGTCTTATAAATGTTTGAATTATTTTACTGTTTGAATTAAAGTTAGTGCTCCTACTTTTTTGATTGTTGAAACTAGGTACAGCCTCTTGAAAAAGTGATTATTTTCAACCCCAAAACGACCCTTGTTGTGTTATACAAAGTATGATTTTACCATACTGACAATGTTGGAATAGATTTCCATATTCGTGTTAGCTGTCTGTACTTGGAATGTATAGTCCAAAAGGTTATAAATCAACTTCATATACTGCACTCTGTCGCCCGGTCATATTACCTCGTGATGTATGCTGCATATAATTACTACTGAACCCCATAAATCTCCTGATAACAAAAAGATACATGTGAAAGTGATCAAAACTACAAGAGCAATAATATGTACCACTTAGCTGGATTTCAAACTTACCATGGTATTAGCCTGGGTCATTCCTGCTCAGTAGCTGGTACAGTCTTTGTGACAGCCTGTGGATTAAGACAATAGAAATGCAGTTGATTAACCACAGACAGTTAGACCAATATGCAAAATTAAATTACTTAGAAGAAAAGCGCTAATTTATTTTTTATTTATACACATGTAATAAGAATTTGCACAATTGTGCACTGTTATTTTAAATGCTTTAAAGGTTTTTACGAAGATAGTCATATGTAGATATAGTTCCAATTATTTGTTATTACTCAGCATACTGGAGAGCTCATTTAGCAACCTCAAAATAATTAAATGGGTCAATCTTACGGTAATCAGAACCTATAGACGCAGGGCTCCACGAATACTAATCATTTTTATCTGAATTTGTCAGCATTTTTATCACCGATTTCTTGAAATGTATGGTATTGTATTGCATTGAAACATTTTTATATCACTTATTATGAGGGACTCTAAAGCCCTGGCTAGATAGGTAGTATGCTACACCGTGTAGGTTGTATTGTTGAAAGGGTGTTGACTGTGTTTTGATCCTATGTGGGAAGTGTGTCCATGTCATACGTGAAGACCACCAAGACATGGTAGTGGTGTTATGGGACACAGCGCTTAGCAATGTTTTAGGTAAAGAAGTGTGAGAGAAAGGTGAGCAATTTATCGTTTTCAGTGACCTGGCAGCTTTGAACAGCTCAGCAGGACTCATATTGTATTTCTTATTTCCAAAGTCCCCTTAGCTTGTCACTGCGCTGGATTGTTCATTCTGAGAAATGTTGTTTAAAGTGTATTATCATGAGCAGGCATAGGTTGGAGAAAGACTTGGATCAGAGTTCTGCTGGGATTGACTTTGTTGCTATCATCCCATATCTGATTGCTATTGTGAGATGTGAAAAGGCTGTTGCAGCATCTAACCAGTTGGGACCTGCAGTGGTGAACTAAATTAAAGTCCTCTGTTGGCCAGTGGCATATGACAAATCTCTTCAGTTATTCCATGCCTGTTCAGTTTGCGATGGGTGTTTTATTGCTGTCAACTGGTACATTTCTGGGTGATGAACATGCCCAGTAACACTTTTGTTTTATGTGAGTGTCCAGCAATATAAGGCAAGTATTATGCAGTTGGTATGAACTACAATCATCAGCCCAGCCACTGAGGGCTATAGTATTGATGTTTTCTTTTGTATTATGTTGTATTGGATTGGATTGTAATTGTATTTATATTGCTTTTGCTACCATAGAAGAGATATTTTAGTGCTTTACATCTAGCAGTACGCTGCCAGGAACCCAGGGTTAATAGTTTTTTTGGCTTATTGTTGATTAGTGGAGTTAGCCTTGCACTCTTAAGGGAACCGTGTAATGTATTTGCTACAGTTTCTATTTCTATGCAGTAAATACAATCACTATGATTTAGGTGTGATCTTTAGTGGGAAAGGGTGCATGTGAATTCATGCATTGGTTTGCAGTATTAAGTGATGAGCTGCAGGAGATTGGGTACTTTTAGGCTGCAGGGGTATGACCTCTAAAGGAGAGGTTGTGATCTTTGTAATGAGATGTGGGCAAATTATAGAGACACAATAACAAGAATTAAGGCTAACATGCATATGACATTGAGCAGGCCATGCTTGTAGAGAGGAGGCATGCAGAGAAAGGCAGGAGAGTCATTTGATAGAACAAGCATTTACAATGCAATAGGTCTCGCAATGACATTGTTTTGAGCTATTGGCATTGTAAATGATAATGCCTTCTATTTGAGCTATTGGGATTGCAAATGACAATGTGTTTTATTTATGTTTTGGTTTTAAAAACAAATAAAAGGCATTGTCATTTGCAATGCTAATAGCTTAAATTTTCACAAATGTGCACCTTTACTGCACATTTTGCATGATTGAATTGTCCCAAGGCAGCACTGCGCAGTGTTTGTTGTGTGACGGATCTTGGCACATTTATTGCACAGGGTCTCTGCTGAAGCAGGTATCCGAGCCGGCACGGCCAGTCGGATCTTGAACCCCTTCAAGCTTATCCTTCCTAGACCCTATATTCCCGCTTTAAAGCCACGCCCCAAGCAGAGAGCAAACAGAGGTCGTGGTCCTTCAAATTCCAAACAAAGGACCCGGGACTGGCCGTTTGCGGCCGTAGACTGGAGACGAGAGGCCTTTCAACATTAACAAGCTGGATTAATAAATAAAAGATAAAACAAGTACGAGCGTGGAAAATTAACATTGAGTGGGCTGATGGGGAAGGAAGAATATGGAGGGGGGAGAGAAAAAAATCGATAAGTGGAAGAGGGGCCACGAGGATAGCTAAACTTGGCGTCTCGAAATAAGCCTCCACCAAAGGAGGCAAGGCGGGCGTGGCACGGCAACCCCGCCAACCCACTGGCTGGAACACACTAAATCAGAGCAATGCACAGACTGGTCATGCACCAGTCTCCCACTACCAGAGAGCCGTGCACAGACTATGCATGCACCACTCTCCATTAACAGAAAGCAGTGCACAGCCTTTGCATGCACCCCTAACCCATGACCTAAGCACAGCTCTTACAGCAGACAGTGCCCAGACTGTGCGAGCACCACTCTTCCACTAACAGAAAGCAGCGTACACTATGCATGCACCATTAACAGACAGCAAAGCTCTTACAGCAGACAGTGCACAGACTGTATGTGCACCACTAATAGAGAGCACTGCAGACTGTGCATGCACCACTCTCCCACTAACCGAAAGCACTGCACAGACTGTGTATGCACCACTTTCCCACTAACAGAGACCTGCCCAGACTGTGAATGCACCACTCTTCCCCCAACAGAGTGATATGCAGATGGTGCATGCACCGCTAACAGAGCACTGCTTTTACAGCAGGCATTGCACAGCCTGTGCATGCACCACTCACCCACTAACAAGGCAGTGCATGGACTGTATGTGCACCATTAACAGACAGCACTGGTCTTTTCAGCAGACAGTGCACAGACTGAATGCACCACTCTCCACTAACAGAGAGGTGCACAGACTGTGGATGTACTGCCTTGACACTAAGAGCAGGACTCCTACAGCACACAGTGCACAGACTCTGCATGTACCACACCCCCACTAGCAGAGCATAGCTTTCACAGCAAATAGTGCACAGACTGTGTATGCACTACCAACAGAGAGTATGGCTCTTACAACAGACAGCGCAATCTGTGCATGTACCACTCTCCCACTAAGAGAGAGCAGTGCGCAGTGTGCCTGCACCATTCTCCACTAACAGAGATCAGTGCATATACTAAATGCACCACTCTCCACTAAGAGCAGTGACCAGTGAATGCACCACTGTGCGTGCACTCTCCCACTAACAGAGAGCACTACACAGACTGTGCATGCACCACTCTGCCACTAACAGAGAGCACGGCACAGACTGTGCATGCACTGCTGTCCCATTGAAAGAGCACAGCTTAAAATAGGTAGTGCCAGTTAGAGAATATGCCAGGTCCTTGGTGAGCCGCCAAGGCTTGACGGGCATGAGGGGGGAAGGCTAAGAGGAAGGATAATCGAGGTAAAACTGAAGGAGAGAAGGGGCAGTAGTACTGGGAAGAGGGAATGGTAAAGTAGTACAGAGAAGAATGAAATGAGATGCAGTATTGAGAGGAGGGAATAGGGCAGAATGACTGCAAGGAAGGAATGGGGCAGCTGTAGCCCCGCGAGGAGGGAATAGGTTAGAATGAATATGGGGAAGGAATGGGGCTGTAGCGCCAGGAAGAGGGAATAGGGCAGAATGACTGGGAAGAAGGAATGGGACAGTAGCACCGGGAGGAGGGAATAGGGCAGAATGTGGGAGAAACGAACGGGGCAGTAGTACTGGGAGGCGGAAACAGGGCAGAATGACTGGAAGGAAGGAACGGGGCAGTAGCACAGGGAGGAGGGAATAGGGCAGAATGACTGGGAGCAAGGAATGGGACAGTAGCACCGGGAGGAGGAAAAGGGCAGAATATGCGAGAAACGAACTGGGCAGTAGTACCAGGAGGCAGGAATAGGGCAGAATGACTGGAAGGAAGGAATGGCGCAGTTGTACTGGGTGGAGAGAATAGGGGAGAATGACTGGGAGGAAGGGATGGGATATAAGAAGTGAGAGGAGGAAATGGGAAGCAGCTCTGGGAGGAAGGAATTGGGCAGTAGTACTGGGAAGAGGAAATGTGGCAAAATGACTGGGATGAAGGAAGATAATGTAGTACTGGGAGGAGGATATACGGCAGAATGACTGGGAGCTTTGGGAGGAAGGAATGGGACAGTAGTACCGGGAGGAGTGAATAGGACAGAATGACTGAGGGGAAGGAATGGGACAGTAGCACCGGGAGGAGGGAATAGGGCAGAATGTGGGAGAAACGAACGGGGCAGTAGTACTGGGAGGCGGAAACAGGGCAGAATGCCTGGAAGGAAGGAACGGGGCAGTAGCACAGGGAGGAGGGAATAGGGCAGAATGACTGGGAAGAAGGAATGGGACAGTAGCACCGGGAGGAGGGAATAGGGCAGAATGTGGGAGAAACGAACGGGGCAGTAGTACTGGGAGGCGGAAACAGGGCAGAATGACTGGAAGGAAGGAACGGGGCAGTAGCACAGGGAGGAGGGAATAGGGCAGAATGACTGGGAGCAAGGAATGGGACAGTAGCACCGGGAGGAGGAAAAGGGCAGAATATGCGAGAAACGAACTGGGCAGTAGTACCAGGAGGCAGGAATAGGGCAGAATGACTGGAAGGAAGGAATGGCGCAGTTGTACTGGGTGGAGAGAATAGGGGAGAATGACTGGGAGGAAGGGATGGGATATAAGAAGTGAGAGGAGGAAATGGGAAGCAGCTCTGGGAGGAAGGAATTGGGCAGTAGTACTGGGAAGAGGAAATGTGGCAAAATGACTGGGATGAAGGAAGATAATGTAGTACTGGGAGGAGGATATACGGCAGAATGACTGGGAGCTTTGGGAGGAAGGAATGGGACAGTAGTACCGGGAGGAGTGAATAGGACAGAATGACTGAGGGGAAGGAATGGGACAGTAGCACCGGGAGGAGGGAATAGGGCAGAATGTGGGAGAAACGAACGGGGCAGTAGTACTGGGAGGCGGAAACAGGGCAGAATGCCTGGAAGGAAGGAACGGGGCAGTAGCACAGGGAGGAGGGAATAGGGCAGAATGACTGGGAAGAAGGAATGGGACAGTAGCACCGGGAGGAGGGAATAGGGCAGAATGTGGGAGAAACGAACGGGGCAGTAGTACTGGGAGGCGGAAACAGGGCAGAATGACTGGAAGGAAGGAACGGGGCAGTAGCACAGGGAGGAGGGAATAGGGCAGAATGACTGGGAGCAAGGAATGGGACAGTAGCACCGGGAGGAGGAAAAGGGCAGAATATGCGAGAAACGAACTGGGCAGTAGTACCAGGAGGCAGGAATAGGGCAGAATGACTGGAAGGAAGGAATGGCGCAGTTGTACTGGGTGGAGAGAATAGGGGAGAATGACTGGGAGGAAGGGATGGGATATAAGAAGTGAGAGGAGGAAATGGGAAGCAGCTCTGGGAGGAAGGAATTGGGCAGTAGTACTGGGAAGAGGAAATGTGGCAAAATGACTGGGATGAAGGAAGATAATGTAGTACTGGGAGGAGGATATACGGCAGAATGACTGGGAGCTTTGGGAGGAAGGAATGGGACAGTAGTACCGGGAGGAGTGAATAGGACAGAATGACTGAGGGGAAGGAATGGGACAGTGGAACCGGGGGTGGGAATAGGGCAGAATGTGGGAGAAAGGGACGGGCAGTAGCTTTGGGAGGAGGAATGGGGCAGCAGTACTGACTTGAGATATAGAGCAAATGTTACCTCCAATACATCGTCTTATAGGAATACATGGGATTTGAGTACAGTGATATATATGTATGTTTGGCAGTGGGGATAGTTAAGTGCAGTGTCTGATGAATTACAGAGGATTTCTCGACATTGGGAGGCTGATGAACTGAGCGGACCCGCACGTATTAGACCCTGTGACTATGGGGTCTAACACAGATTCCTGCCGTGGGTATATGTGTTAGTTCGCTGAGTAATGAAACGCATGGAAGGTAGAAGGAATCAAAAAGGGTGATGGGAGAGTGGATCTAGAAGCAGGAGAGGGGGCAGCAGAAATGGAGGGGGTTCCAGACGGCTGTGCAGAGGAAGGGAGGAGAGGTGAGAGGTGCTGCAGTGGAAGGAAGCACGAAGAGAGATAGTTATTAGCCGGCGAAGGGAATGACTGAGCCCTAGAGAGGGCGAAGGAGGGAGTTACAGTAATGACTGTAGGCAAGGAATGGCTGCCCTGGCTTGAGAGGGGCAGTTTTAACCCTAGTTCACCCCACACCCACCAGGTTGGCTAGCATTTATTTAGTCCCTGCGCCTTGCACAGCGCAGCGCACCCCCTCACGACTGCCTCACAGCACTTTATTTCTATTTGTTTTGATTGGGGTATTTATAGTGCCCAGTTACCACTTCTTAGAAGCTTAGCAATGCCCGCGGCTTCTACGCGCTGTACAAGAGATCACAAGAAGCTTTCAAAAGAGGAACAGAGGAGGGGAAGACGATAGAGAAATATCCATGACCTAACAGAAGTCACATTTATTTCTGAAAACGCATGCCTTTGTGTTAGCACCAACCAGCCATCAGCGAGGAAAGAAGTGGGGTAGCAGGCACGTAAGACCCTCTCCAGTCCTGGTATCACCCAGGGGGAACAGCCCCCACACCCTGCTCGGGGGGGGGGGGCAGTGATTACTACGAGCGAGAGAACAGAGAGGGAACGGGGGATAACATCCCATCAGCACCAACCCGTCCGCAGCGATTAAATGAGTGGGGCAGCAGGCAGGTAAGAGCATCTCCCAGTCCTGGTATCACCCAGAGGGAACAGCCCCCGCACAAAATACGAATGGACGAAAAAAGGAGAGGGCGAAAATGATAAGAAATCTAAAACAAAAATAATAGAAGGCTAAATCAATGAACGATGGTAATTGAGGCGTTGGTATTGTTTATTTTTGCACAAATGAGAAGCAAACATTTGCCCTTAGTTTGTGTATGTTTTTTCGATTTAGTAGTGCCTACTAATATTTTAGACCGCCAGTGTGCCATTGGGTTTGAAATGCCTGTCCACATTGTTTGAAAAGTTTCAACAGTTTTTTAACGCAAGCTAGGGTTCAGCTGCCTGTTGGAAACATGACTTCACAAGTCATGCTATGCTGTGAAAGCCACGATGCTTAGGGGAACTGGAAGGCGTGGGCACAGAAATGTTTAATATTACACCCACTCAGATATAATACAATACTACACTGAGCTGCGCTATACAATCCAAAAGGCACTGTTTTCATCGGGTCCTTTAAGTCCCCCTTCCACCTTTCTGAGTGCGCCCCCTAAGCCCTCGGGTGAGAGGCACGCCATGAAACGTGCTCCAAATCCACACAGGGCGCACCTCTGCCAGCCAACCGAAAGACTGGTTCATCCTTCGCAGCTAGCTGTATGCAGACCAGGGCGACAAGCCGGAGGCGGGCCGACGCCATCAAAAGAGTGTGGTGCGAACCCCACTTTCACATTGTCCAAGATTAACCCCATGAATTTGAATTTGAATGTAAAAAATTTATATAGCGCATCATACACCATTACGGTTTCTTGGCGCTTTGGCGGCTAACAATAAAACAGGGCTGGGCCATTTAGAGGGGAAAAGCCTGAGCAAACAAAAAAGTTTTCAGGCCCTTGCGGAAAAGGGGGTATTGTTTTAAAGCTCGAAGGTGGTCAGGCAGGGAGTTCCAGAATACCGGGGCTAGGAAGGAAAAGTTGGAACCTCCCCATTTTTTCCTGCTGAAACGAGGAACTAGCAATAGAGACCGATCAGACGAACGGAGATGTCTGACGGGAACATAGTTGGTTAGAAGGGAGGAAATGAAGGCCGGGGCCGTTCCCTGTCGTGCCTGAAATACCATGCACCCCATCTTGAAAAGCGAACGTTGCCGAACAGGCAACCAGTGCAGTTCCTTCAGCAGAGGTGTGGAATGATGGAACCGGGGAAGGCCATAAACCAGCCGGGCTGCTTGGTTCTGCACAAGCTGGAGTTTGCGTAGGCTATATGCCGGAATGCCGTTGTAAAGGGCATTGGCATAGTCCAGCCGGGAGATGACCAAGGCAGACATTATGAGTTTAAGTGCCAGAGGGGAAAAGAAACGGGAAACAATACGAATAGTTCTAAGCATAAGAAAACAAGAAGAAACAACAGCACCAACCTGTGAGTGAAGAGTGAGCTGGTTGTTAATTTTTATGCCCAATGTTTTTACCGTAGAAGAAGGAAGGGGGGAGGAACCAAGAGTGAGGGGCCAAAATGCAGAGTTCCAGGGACTGGAGGAGCCACCCGTAAGCACCAACTCGGTTTTATCCGGATTGAGCTTCAGATGATTGTGACTCATCCAGTCCCTGATAAAAATCATAATAGACTGAAAATTGGAGATAGCGTGAGGGGAAGAAGAGAGGTCAAAGACCAGCTGGAGGTCATCTGCATAATTAAACACAGCAACCTCCAGCTGCTGAAGTGCAAAAATAAGAGGATAGATATAAAGATTAAACAATAAAGGAGAAAGAGAGGAACCTTGGGGGACACCACAAGTGACCTTCAAAGGGTCTGCCTTGAACTCTCCCAGCTGGACCGCCTGAGTGCGATCCCGCAGGAAGGACGAGAGCCACACTAGTGCTGACCCCCCGATTCCCGCCGCTCCGATACGTGAAAGCAAGATGGAATGGTCCACCGTATCGAAAGCGGCGGAAAGATCGAGGAGCACCAGGGCTTGATGTTTATTTTGGTCCCGACCCTCCCTGAGTGTGTTTAGGACCGACACCACCACAGACTCAGTAGAGTGCCTGGGGCGGAAGCCAGCCTGACAGGATGCCAAGCCTCCCATAGCCTCAACATGGTTGCTAAGCACCGCGGCCACGTGCCGCTCAAGCACCTTGGCCAAGTACGGCAGCAACGAGATGGGCCGATAGTTAGAAGAAATAGCTGAGTCGGCCCCTGGTTTTTTCAGGATGGGCACAATGGTAGCTACTTTAAGAGCTGGGGTCACAATTCCCTGTAAGAGGGAGCTATTTAGGAAGATGATCGGGGGCTGTGTGCAGACCGTGAAAATTTGCTGCAGGATTCGAGCCGGGCAGGTGTCCGCTGGTGAACCTGACTTAACCTTTAGCAGAATTTCCCGGAACCCGGTTTCCGTGATAGGAGGAATTGATATTAAGCTAAGCGGCAGGGCTGGTGGACAGGGGTCACCCCATGCAATGGCGATTGGTTTTCTACACTGCCAGCCACCACTGCCAGTGCGCTGAAAATGTATTCTGTTGCAGTCTGACCAGAGGCTAGCGAGCAGACTGGGAGCCATCGCGGCATAGTCCTGGCAAAATGAGAGAACCCAGGGTTTAAAATCACGATATCCCTGGGTCGCAGTCAACTTCGGTTCAATAAACAGATTCAGTCTGTTGTAACTGCAGGTTTTTTTTTTTAACCAGAAGAAGTTCAAATGACTAGCTCGACTGAGAAATGGTCTAACAAATGTGTTATAGGTGAGAGTTAACCGATATACAAAATAATTCCTGTAACACTGGTTGTGCTGTTAAGCAGTTGTACCCAATATTCTTTACCTCTCATAAAGGTACACCCATAACAGGGAGACCCAATGCAGCACATTACCCAAAAGCCCAGTGTAATTTCGGCATAACCTTAAAACACTTCCATCTATAACAGTTTAAAGCACACCTAAAACATGATGCAATGCAACTAATGTCACCACTGACACATAGGCTCTTACTTCACGGTTACTGTGCAAAGTATAACCTTAGTGCCTGCTATATGTATAAAACTCAGCAACAAAGGGACTGAAACACTGCAGCACCCCTCCCCTTACAGCCTTTTCTGCAGAGCAAGGAGGAGCGTTAACAACTGCAGAGGAAGAGGCTGAAGGTGGGAGGGCGGGGGAGACACTGAAAGGGTGAGAGAAGAGGCAGAATGTGGCGTGAAGGCAGCGTGATCAGAAATACATGGCCAATGAGAGAGCCGGACTGGCTCGTGATGGCCTGGAGAGCAGACGCCATGCTAAACTCTCCCTGAACCTTCCCCTGACACGCCTCATCAGATAAGAGAAAACCATAAAACTGAGAGACACCGTAGACTCGGTGTCCCAAGAACGTGCACAGAAAGGTAACGAAAACCCCTGCACAGCAATAAGAAGCCAGGGTTTAACATAAATATTGACATTGCCCAATAGAAAGCAAAGGCGGGAGCAAAAGTCCTTCTGCTAAAATCCCTCTACCCCAATAAATCTCTTGCTGTGCGAACAGTGCTTCGTACTGCAATGCTAGGCGCGAGACCTAAAAAGGAGATTTGACTGTTGGAAGTTTTAAAAGCAAAGTCAGTTTTCATGCAGGAGTATTGCGGAGGCCTTTAAAAATTGTATGCAAAACTGTAGAGTGAAACATCATTATTTGCATGTGTTACAATATCATTGTAGGCCACGAGAATCCCAGTGTGCACTCATATCAGCATCACCTGTTGGTAAATAGATTGAAAGAAAATAGAGTTTCCTTTTCCCATAATGAGATGGAAGACAAATGCAAAACAGGAATATTGTACTTTAAATTTTTGTGCTTTAGACGCTCTTCCGCTTTCCTACTGGTGATCAGGGTAGAATGACGAAAAACAGAGTCTGTTTTAGTGAATTTGTGTAAAGTAATGCTTCACAGGGCAGGTAGCACTATGCAGTCTCCATGCAGAAGCAACCAAAACATAGGCACAATGAAATGTAAAAATGTTTAACTGGCTGTCATTCAGCCTTCCTGTATCAGTAATCAGACATTAAAAAAGAAAGGCTCTGCCTAGAAATATCCCCACCAACACAACTGAAATGGTAGTTCCCACTATCCCCACACTTGCCATGTATCAAGCTGCAGGAAAAAAAATAATAATAGGAAGACCCTTCCTAACAAAGCCCTCACTGAATTTCTAAAGTACAACCCTATCCCCACTCTCACACTTCACACTCTGCTCTCTGCCCGAGCCATAGGAATGCAGGCAATACACTTCCCCTGTCAGGGGAGGTGATTGCATTTGTTTGTCTCCCCCACCAAGGACAGCTCTGTGTACAGTTCCTCCCCCAAAAAGAAACAGTTTACTTATAGAACGAACTATGCATTCTTTTTGGACTTGATCCCCATGCTGTACAAAAAAATAGAGATTAGTGAAAAGCCCTCAATTCACATTAATTTCCTCCAAGAAAATACCTAATGTTTGAGCCCAAGAATTCTGCCTACCGGGGGATCCTAACAGAACAGACAAGCATAGAAGTTACCTGGCACACTCTTATCTTAACAGTTCTTTAGCTTGGCACTCCAGCTCTCACCAGTGTCTTGACGCTTGCCCATGTCCCGACACCACTCCCTCCCTCATGGACTATACATATCCAAAATTGGTATCTGAACAGTAGCACAGAACTTCATAGGATATGAAAGATTATAATATACAGGTCTTAAATAAGCTCCTAAAGAGCAAAACAATATATAAATGAATGAACAAACTGCCACTCACCATGAGCTTTTTTATTTTGGCAAGGTCACGCAGGATCATAAGAGATTATCGACAATCGCTGTAGTTTTAAGATCAATTTGTCATTGTACTCCAGATGTGCCGGAGTCCTGCATCAATATTGCTGAATCCTGGAAGTACTAATACTTCAGGATTCCAGGATCTTGGAAAACCAGCCATTATGGTTTATGAGAAATTAATGCCTCAGTGAGCAATGGACATGGTTTAAGTCGGCAGTACGGATAATTCATGTTTTTAAGGCTTTTTAAATGTAGCTTGACAGCGCAAGAGAAAAAAAGCTTTATAAAACACAAATGAGATAGGAGCATTTGGTTGGCAGCATTTGAATGGTAAATTCTGTACTTTTGTTGAAAAACAGACATTGACTTTATGCCTTTTGGAAAAACGTATGCAGCAGTGAGCTGGCCATGGTGACAAGCCACTGATTAATGCTATAGACATTATCTCTTTATTATGAAAAGTCAAGACAAAAGGTTATAGGCTTGGACGTATTTATTTTGAAAAACATGTAATAAAGCCACCAAGCATTAAAGAGTGGATTGTTGTTCAAGGCCGTAGGCAGGTATTTTCAGGAGGTACTTCCCAATAAAGCCGCAAATTCCCCCAAAGTATATATATCATAACACTGAAATCTTTGCTTGCTATGGTAATCTTTGAGATACTATGTAACAAAAAAACAGTCTACAAGCTTTACCACACTGTGATACCAATCCACCCTTAAAGGCTAATTGACGCTAACATATGCATTTTGCAATAAATGAGTTAGCTCTATTCTGGATCAGGATTTGGAGAAACAATTCAGCCACTTTAACGCAAAATATTATAAAAGACTGTCTCAAATGTGACCATGGCTTGGCGATCCCCTGGCTTGCGGGTGTTTTAAAAACATTGAGTGCCGTGAACAAAGGAGATCTTTTCTCCGATCCAAGCAGGATTGAGCCTAAAGACAAAATTGAGGTCAAACAAGCACTGTATGCACTTTGAATGGAAAGGGAAATTCTCAAATCAACTGTTGTGAGCTACATGGGGAATGAATTATGTAGGAGACCACTTCCGCCCTAACTTACTTTACCCATGACCAATTGGGAGAGATCATTGTTGTTTCGCCTAAGGGCGGGCTTAGTGAAATTTCTACTGGGCTTTCCCTTGGGTTACCAACACACAACACAATATAACCCATGTCCGTGTGATGGCACTAGCAAACAGAATGATCTGCACTTTGTATTCTTCTGTAAATTTTATTTAAAATACATCAAATGGTTTTTAACTCCCTATTTTAGAAAACAAAGACCCCTTTCATTGGGGGAGTCTTATATAATGCTGCTCTCCCTTGATACAGATGAATTAATCTTCCGCACTAGCACTTTTTTGAGACCTATAACACGTGTACGTAAAATGATGGAAAATCCCTGAATATAGTCTTTTGAGAGTTGTATTAGATTTTTAACAATTATGAACATTATAATTTGATTGTAATTTTGATCTGTTATGTAACTGAACTGTTTTAATGTGGTACTTTTATGAATTTTATGAAATTCGAATAACGGTCTTTTGAACTTGAACTTGATTTAGGTCACTGCCTTTGTCATAATTTTTCATTATAACAAATCAGATTAATGGAATCTGGCATAACTTTTCACCACAAACCAATCTGACATATACCCTCTGTCATTGTCTTCTTACCATAACCAAGGGTGGATTGTTATCATACTGTGCTAAAGCCTAGAGATATGTATTTTCAAATCTCATAAACTAGTACCTTAGTAGGTAAGGGTTTTGTTTTTGTTTAATCCCATCTGGCTAACCCTGGGAGTAGACAGTTTGCATTATTATAATCATTGGAAGTCCCTCGTAAGAGAGATTTTGCCAATTGTTTTTTTTTTACAGATTTATAATTTAATGACTTTATGTGTGATGGTTGCCTTATGGAAAAGCTTCTGCTCAATATATTTCTTCTTGTGACAACTCAATTTTAAAGCCTTATGGCTTGATTGGTCCATTGGGGAATGTTATGTCAGAAGCTGTAGGTCTTATATGTTTATGAAAAGTGCAACATCCGTACAAGGGTTGACGAATGTATAATGAAAAGCATAAATTAAAGCCCACAGGTCTTTAAGGGTGCATTTTTATTACTCTGTGTTAAAGCCGCCTTAGGCAGGCATTTCCAACATGGAACCTCACACAGTATCTCAGACTTTCTCAGTAAGCAAGGGTTTCTGTATTTGTTACCCAATTCTAACAAACCTGTTGGTAGAAGAATTTGAACTATGTTAATCCTTTCTAGACTTTTTAGGAGAGCATGACAGATTAGTTGACTGACAGGTTATTGTAATAAAAATAGAAATCATAAAATAATACGTATAAACATATACATACCTAGAAGTGTTTTGTAGTAACTATGCAATAGTGGTGATGGCAACTCATCAAAGCCCTCAGGCAAGCTTTAGAGGAAGAAGCTCAGCTTGCATTGCTCGGCGGCATGTTTCTTGATGCTGTATCCAGCATGTTGCTGAATGCTTGTGCCATCTGTGTTGCACTGGTTTCTTTATGCTTGTAGCTATCTTGAGGGGTTTTTCAAAAGTGAGTTTGAGCACCGGGCAAGGAGGAGACTAACAAAGTCACAGAACATTGTGATGGGTAAAGGGAACAAACTTGGACTTTCCCATCATCTACCTTGTGAATGCCATACATTCCAGAAAGGAGTCATGGACAAGCAATACATACCAGCCCAATCAACAAAGGTATATCGCTTTTGGAATGTTAACAAAGATTTTCAATCTAATATGAGGTAATTCCAAGGCAAAATACAGGCGTGGCAGAATTGGTCAGCCCACTTAAGCCATTGGCTCTACTGCAGTGTGAGTGACTTCATTTTGCCTGATCGTATGCACAACCACCGATAAATATCTGTGCTTCAGTGCCAGGACAGGTTGGCTAGTGCTTCAGATTTTTCCTTTTTCCCTCTTATAGGTCCCATTTTTTCCCTTTCCCTTTCCTTATTCAGAGCAACCTGTAGATCACAGATATTGTGATTGAGCTGCCTAATTGCCATTCATTTAATCTGTAGTGTAGTGTGTGACATACCACACAGTCATGTCTTGTAAATTGGGAGGCAGTTCTGCATTTGTCTTTTCAATACCCTCTTATAATTTTGCTGTTACAAGATGGATCCATTTGGGACCCATACAATAATGACATACTATGCTCAATACCATTCCAAGATGATCCAATGGACACAAGGCAGAGTGCTACAACAGAACAACAGGCAATTCAGGACAGGCCCCGTAACAGCCCAGTTCCCAATGTACTGGGAGTGGCTACCAGCAGCTCTCTCCACTATGGACCTAGCTGATTAATACAGGGAGAGCGCAAGGTCACAATCTGAACCAGGGCTTGTACTAAAAATCTGTTCATGGAACATGGGTGACTTGGTTCAAAAGATCAACTAATATAACCTGACCTGTTACCTGCAATCCTTTCAAGTTTTTATGTTGTAGGAGACATGGGCTTTGACACCTGTCCCCTTAATCAGCTTTGTAGAATATGTGAGCCCTTCGCTAAGGGCTAAAAAAAGAGGGCATCCAATAGGCTGTCTTGTGACTTATATAAGTTGTGGGCTACATCTACATTCCCCCCCTCAAGTTGTAAAAATGGAGCCAATGATTTTGTCAGTCAGCATCAAAGAATGGGCAACAGATCCTGAGTCTCAATTGATCATTATAAATGTCTACATCAACCCCTAGAAAAGGAATAAAACAATTGCTCTGGAAAGGCTAAGGGAACCAATAATGGAGATTAAATTGGAGCATACAAACTCCGAACTATTGGTCGTTTAAGTTTATAATGCTAATATATTTGACAACCAAGACGATGAAGACAGTCAACAAGAGCCAGGCTGCTATGGGCAACTACCCATACAGATCCTACCGGATAAACCCCACCTGGATAAGGTGGAGAGGAGTTTCCTAACCTTTTGTACAGTAGTGGGACTGAGAGTGTTAAACAGCAAGTTTGCAGATGGCACCCCCCCCTCTTGGAGTCGGGCTTCTGAGAAGTAAGTTTCATACTTGGACCACACAATGGCTTCTATCTCCCTATTTATTCATATATTACAATATACAATTGAGCATCAACTTGAAACTGATTACCTCCAGCAGGTTGTAACATTATCCACCACAGTTTCCGGACCTTGGATTCCCAAGTCCCTGCTGGCAGAAGCAAATACGACAAACTTAAAAAGGCTTCAATGGAATATAGCGAGTATAACAGCCATTCACAAACAAGCGCAGCATTTTTTGCCTTGAATATGAAAGACAGGGCTCAGATCAGCAACTGGGAAAAGTTTATTGATTATATAACTTCCAATTCTCACGAAGTGTAGAGCTGCCAGCTTCCCACTGGATAGCAAACATCAGAAGAGACCCCTGCTCGGAAATCTGCTTCTTAATAGTCATGTAAACAGGCTCCTTCGCTCACTGCGACTAGTCCCCCTTGTAACCATGAGCTAATAGCTGCTGTGAAGTCGAGCAGGAAAAACGCCTAAAAAGGAGCTTTGGCTACGCTTGAGGCCCAATGCGAAAGATTACTGGGCCATGTTAGTGTATGCTAGCAAGTCAAAGAATTCTGCAAAGTTCTGGCAAATAGTAAACCAGAAGGAACGAGGACTGCACATAGAAGATAATGTGAATGTCATTGAGCATAATTGAGTAAGGTGCTTAACCACCCACCTAGACACCGAGGAGCATGGTCGGCAATTAAGCAGTGGGCTAAAGGAATTTGAGAAGGAGGAGTTGAGCTTGGCTGAGTCAGGAGTTAGCCCACTTGCAATGCTTGAAGCAATTAACAGACAACTGCTGAAACTCGAGTGCTCACATGCTCCGGGACCAAATGGGATCCCCCGAGCAGTTTTTTCAAAATCCCCCCAATTTTGGGCAGAAAAACTGGCAGCCCCTGTCTTCATCGAAATTATTCAGAAGGAAGAAGTTCTTTATTCTTGAAGGGGTTCAATTATACACCCCATCTTTAAAGTAGGGAAGAGGCATTCTCCAGCCAAATACAAATATCTGATTTCTCTTTTAGATGTGGAAGCAAAGTACTCTGCGGGCCAGTTGTTGGAAGATATGAAATTCCGATTAGGCTGACTGCACTCAGACATTACTTTACATGGTTGTATGTCGGAACTACGCAAGCCATTACAGCGCATGGCTTTATAATGGGGTCTTTACAATGACCCGTTTTAACCACTACATTCCTTTATCGTGCAAGTCTTAACAATGAGCAACAGCTTGCCTTAGGGGAAAGCGCTGGACTTTGAAGAGGTATCAAATACTATTCCAAATCCTGTCTGTGCAACAGTAGGGCAAGCATTGGACTACAAAGTCCAGTGATGCTCGCCCTATGGCATGTCGATGTGAAGACTCTCGTGGTAAAAGGATGGAGTGGGAAAGACGCCTTATTGTAACGACATCATTGTAAAGGCAGTACGTGGTTTAGACTTCATTGTAAATGCAGTTTCTCTCTTTACATTTGCTTTTTTTAATATAAGGCATCTTTTTACCGGGTCCCTGGAGGGAAATTGTGGAAATAAATGCAATCATGGTCTATTTCAGAGAAATTTTTGAGGGCAATAGAGCTCTTATATTTTCCAACACCTGGATAAGGATAACATTTTGGGACGGTAATTATGTCTTTAGGAAGGTAACTATGTATTTAGGAAGGTCCATACAACAGCAGGGCTCAAACATGGCTGCATATTGGCCCCCCTATTATTCAAACTTTACATATCGGATTTCACACTGGCGGTAGATCTGGTCAATTCCCATCCACCAAAATTGGGAGAAAAGCTGCTATCCAACCTTTTCCAAGAAGTCAACCTGGTTATAATAAGTAAAACTATAGTGGGCCTCCAGAGACTAATAAACATGTTAGAGGAATACACTAGGTCAAATGGTTTGGAAGTGAACTTAACTAAAACTAAATTAGTTATATATGGCGAAAGGGTAAATAAAAAGATCCCTGGTACTGGGAAAATTAGAGCCTTGAAAAACGAAAGTAGTACAACTATTTAGGAGTCTGGATGGACGCAAGAGAAAACCCAACACAGCGAAGAGAGTCAATTAGAAACAAAGCCCAGGCCCTTCAATGTGCTTTTATAATTGCTTCTAAACACTTGTGTTACTCCAAACTAGATCCAATCCTTCAGGTAATAAAGGCGAACTTATTGCCTGTGCAGTGATGTCAGAAGTGCAGAGCGCCAGAACACCAGAGTAATAGTGCGCTATAAAAAACAAACAAACAAGTGATCACACGCACACGCATGCATGAATAAATAAACAAACGCCGCGCACTGGCTTCATTTCTAACAAGCCAAGCCCCATTTTCTTTCTTTTCCTACATGGGGAGACCGGAATCAATCAGGTTTGGAAAACATTATGTATCGCCTCGCTGCTATTTTTGAAGTCAACACATCTCCTCATCTGAGCAGAAGAAAGATTGTATAATTCTGTTTTATTCGAAGTTGTTCAATGTTGTACGTAGACCAGTAAAAGTCGTATTGTCAGGTGTGCGAATGAAATAATTGTACTGCGTGTATTTGGGATACGTTACGAAATAAAAAGAGAGATATATGCAATAAAGATTCTAAACTAGAGAAAACGATATATAGCAGAGATAACGGTAAAAAAACGGAGGACAGACAGAATGAAAGTGAAGGGAGGAGCTTGAAATGAGGGGGAAATGACAGAAAAAGTGCAAGAAAGAGTGGATGAATGATACAGAGGACACAGGAGAGTGAAAGGGGGAGATTGAGATGAGGGTAAAAAATGGAGGAAAGACAGAAAGAGAGTGAAAGGGGGAGCTTAAAATGAGGAGGAAATGACAGAACAAGTGCAAGAAAGAGTGGAGGAATGACACAGAGGACACAGGAGAGTGAAAGGGGGAGATTGAGATGAGGGTAAACAATGGAGGAAAGACAGAAGGAGAGTGAAGGGGTAGCTTGAAATGGGGGAAAAACAACAGAAAAAGTGCAAAAAAGAGTGGAGGAATGACACAGAAGACATAGGAGAGTGAAAGAGGGAGCTTGAAATTAGGGGGAAACGACAGAAAGTGGAGGAAAGACCCAGAAGGAGAGTGTAGGGGGGAGATAGAAGTGAGGAAACACATGAGTGAAAAAGGAAAGAAAAAGCGGAGCAAGAGAATGGAGACAGAGGTCCACTGGACCACCAGGGACTAGGCGCAGGTGAAACCTGCAGGTGGAGGAGGGCCTCTCACACCAACACTCAAGAGTGCAGGGGATTGGGTGGGGAAAGGCCTCACTTAATGGGGGAGCTAGGATGGAGAGCATTTTCAATGACAATGAGTCAGTGATCATATCCCCACATCTGTAGCATCCACTGATGCCCCTCGGCTATTTATTTGTTACAGCTAGCAGCCAGACTTGCCTTTCATGTGTGAAAGTTTGAAAATGATTAGGCCAGTGGGCTCTGCCAATATTTATCAGTCTTTGGCTTGGTCCAGCAGGTAAAATTCAAATCCTGAATAAAACATAAAAAAAGAACCTTGCTTCATTGAGGATAGAAAAACAAAAAGGATTGCTTTGACCACAAAATGCATGTATGAAGCACAGATTATTAATCTGTGTGCTGTAGAGAATTAAAATGATCCCTCCTGCATTTCAGTGCACAAACTCCATAATAAAAGGTGAAATGCCAATGGCATGAGGTGGGAGCGTGGGCTCTGGGTGGGCCACCATGTCAAGTCAACCCAACAAATACGTGAACCACCGCAATACATCCTGTATCTCGCCATCCCTAATGTGCTTCTATTAAAAAAATATTTTTTGTGTTTACTTTCGAAATGAATAAAGTGCTGTAGATGTTCACCCCAGGTCTTGCCAATATGCTACTCGTCACCTTTAATTTAAAGAAAAGGTGAAAAATCATCTGTCCAGTGTTCCAAAATTTGCAATGTGATGCTCTTCGGGTACTACTTGATGTGCTTACACCTCTGAGAATGACTAATGGTCTGCTGGTAGTTTGTGAATAGCTAGCTAGCAGCTGACATCCTTTATATCCCTAATACCTTCATTGCATCCCAATTAATTTAAAGGAAACCAACAGGAAATATTCCAGAGGTCTTGCTTACATCCCCCCACCCGCCCACCGGTAAAAAAGTGGTGGGAAGCCATGGTCAACTGCCAATTAGGTCAAGGGAGCCACGGGTTAAAGAAGTTTGGGAACCACTGACATATGGGATGAAAATTCAGATGGGGAAGGATGCTAGCCTACTGAATGGTTTGGTGAATAAAGTCTATAAATCTGTGTTTTGCCTTCTAAGGACAGCTTCCCCAGCACAAATACATCTAGACGTTGGCCACCTAAATCATGGAATAGCCAGACAGCAAGCATTTTCCAACTTGCGCCACAAACTAAGCTTCTCTAGATCAGGCTCCCTGGATAATCTCAAATGACAACAAATTGGAACTAACCCGAATAACTCAGTGCACCTTCGGCTTTTGGAAATGTCCCTAGACACTCTGCAGGCAAGGGTTCTATGGAACCAGCAGGTTTACCAGGCAGTGTTTCAAAAATTAGTTGCAATCATTGTCCAGGCCACTAGGTGTTTCTGAGTACAAATTACGTGAAGTACATCAAATTGAAGTTCATGCACTATCGGTTTAAGGCTTTTCTAACATTGGACCTTTTGCCTCAGCCTATTGACTTCACCTGCCAGCTCAGCAAGACTGGAAAAGAAACCCTTATGTATGTAGTTTGCTTGTGCCCAGCCTTTCACTGAGAGCACAGAGATATCTTGTGTGGAGACATTAGTACTCCTAATGGGCGGAAATACAGACAGGCTATTATGGCGGAGCTAAATCTCATCAATATCTAATTGAACATTAGGCTGGTAAAGATCTTATCCAAGTTCAATGAAAAGCTTGCACATTATGGACTTCTATATTAAATCATTTTTTGGGTCAAACGTTATTTATTCTAATGGTTCTTAGTAATATTGCACTTTATAACATGCCCCTTAGAGCAAACTGGTGATATGAAATTCATAAAAGTCGCAGAGAACCCTCATGCACTGGGTGTTAAACATGTTTTGCAAAGATTTTGCACTGGGTGGTGAATTGGGATTTTTAAGTCTGCAGTATTTATAGCGAACCTTTCATGGTCAAAACACATTTATATGTTCATTCCAATGGTACCTAGTTATGTAGCACTTTATAACATGCATATTACGTTGAACTGTGATTTTATATTTGTAAACGTTGCAGAGAACTCTCATGAGCTGTGTGTCAATTATGCTTTGCAAAAATGTTTCACTTTTTGGTGAATTGAGATTTTAAGTCCGCAGTAGTCATAGTGAACTTTTTATGTATTGTGTTTTTGCAAAGATTTTATTTAATCGTGCAAATAAACATTCATTTACTCATTCATTCATTCAAGGATGATCCACCGCAAGATTTTACTGAGTCGCCATCTTGGAATGGCATTGGGCATTATGTATGATTGTTGTACCACTTCAGAACACTATGCTTCTAAATGTCACAGCTATTTTTGAACCAAAATGCACTATATACAATACCATTGCAAGACAGCTGCTGCTATGTTTAATCAATTTTTATTCCAAGCATATGCGCTAAACATTTAGGCGGTTGCATAGTTATTTTTAGTTTGCATTCTTTTAATTTATTTTGCATAAGCTTGTTGAGTTTATGTGTGTGTTTTTATTGTGTACAGATAAGTGGGTGATTGCAAAAAAAAGTCAATGGGTGAATGAATGGATGTGCAAGTATGAGTGACAGAGTGCCTCTATGATGAGTGCCTAAACTCACCAGTGACTATGGAGGCAATTACAAGTCAACCTATTGGCATTGTCAATGGTTGTTTTTACATGTTGCCTCTGATAAAACCCTAACTTCTAAATGCTGTAATTATAGGCGCTACAGTTATAAGCCCCAGACTTCCTCCACATGGAGGACTTTCCAGCACTACACTACCCTATAACTGACCTGCCAACTCACACAATGACACCTATGCTGGTGCGGGCAGGGAAACTGCTATGTTCCTGGAGCTGACTCTTTCATGTTGTGCCAAGCTTATGAAACCTAACGTTGCCCAGGAGTTCACCCCATTTTTTTCAAAATGTGCTATATGTCCCATATGTCAAAAACTACCTCCATTGTGCCTGACCCAGCATTTTGTCAATGGTGATCCATAGGTCCCCAATTATATAAAAAATTATATAAAATATGATAATGCCAGATTTTGAGAAGTTATGCCGTCCATATACCACAGATAACCCTTATGTCAAAAATGTCCTCAGTATGTCAGGGCCAGCATTTTGTTGTGGTTTCCACTCTCCCATATGGCAGGATGTCCACGTTTATACCAAGAATTACCTTGATTGTCTAGCGCTAGCATTCTGCACTGATGTACACATGTCAAGAATTTCCTCACGTATTCTAGTATTTTTCCACAGAGGCCTTATAAGCCACAAATTCCCTTCAATTTACCAGTACCAATATATTACCATTTATGCCCTTCGTGCCAGAAATTACCCCAGTGTGCCAGTGCCAGTATTTTGTCACAGGTGCCTGCCATGCTTAGAACTTCTGCAAGAATGACAACTTCAGTATTTTGCCCTGAGTATGTTTGTGTGGCCACAATTACCTGCAGTGTGCCAGGGACAATGGAAACATTGCAAGCATCACATCACATTCTCACTCATACTCACATTCACACACTCACACTCATTTTTCACTCATACTCACTCATTCATTCATTCTCACTCACATTTTATTACACCTCCATAGACACATTCCTATTTGTTCTCATTCACTCACTTGCATTCACTTTTAATCTCACTCATTCTCACACACTCATACTTACTGATACTCAGGTCCAGATTTGCTAACGATTTGCACTGTTTGCATCGAGTTTGTGATGCAAAAATGGTACAAAGTGCTAGGATGAACAATAGTATCCAATGCAAATCAGGATTTGGTTTGAAAGTGCCCCAGAGTATTAAACGTTACCCTGTGCTCTACTGTGTGTTATTTAGCGTAAAGGGGGCATTCCATGGATGGTACATGAGTGTTTCCATGCAACAACCAGTGGGTTTTGATGTAAATCCCTACTTACCAAAATTGTGGACAGGAATTTGCACCAAATTCTTACACCTTCTCAAGGCAGGTGTAAAAAGGAGGAATGTTGCATGTGTGCTGCATGGTACTGCACACATACGGGTCTTGAAAATCATGATAGAGAAAAAATAGAAAAGGCTTCTTTAACATATGATAAATAAACCATGCAGCTTTAAACTGTAGTAGAAGATGCTTCCCTGAATGTGCAGAATAAACATGCAGCTTAAATAAAGTAGTAAGCCCTCATACTTAATGTGCTTCTATAATTTGGCTTGAAAATATTTCTTTCGACTTCTGCTTGACATTTAATAAAATGCCTTTAAGAACTGTTGACCTAATCATCTAACTGCAAAATCTTTCATCACTTTCAAAGGTGTTGCACTAAGAGAAATTTATTTCTGTCCTTGTTCCCCCATATGATTTCCTTATTTCACTAAACAATGTATTTCTCTATATTTTATAATGAAAAGAGTATTAGTAATGTTAAGTATTCTGACAATGTTGTTTGCTTGGTCTCGTAAAGACATACTGATAGAAATGTTTCATTGCTTTAGACTAGGCCTTTGTCCACAAAATGGGACACTAACAACAGCTATCAGAATAGACCTGCAAAGGTTCTCATGAGAACCCTCCCTCATGTATATAGTGAAAGGCATATTAGAAACTTTTAAATAACTGTTCACCGGCGTGAAGGTTTACCATGGGAAATGGGAGGAGAGACAGCAGACCATCGAAAGTCCTGTTTCCACTGGACAAGGATATCTTAACCGTGCTGAATTTTGCAATAACATTTTGTGATTTCAGATATGCATGTTCCTAGTTAGAGAGAATCAATCCCTCTGGACACTATCTTTTGAATTAAATTCATGCTGTTCTTCCTTTCCCTGCCATCTTACCCGGAGTGATGTGAGCTACTGCTAACAGCAGTTTCCCTTTTACTGTGACCTTTTTGCGGGGACATTTTTTCTCATGTTGATCATAGCTACTGCTGTGATTATTTTCTTTCTGATTTATTATCAGCATCTACTGCAACTTGATGGGAACTCGGCTGAGTTTCCGGAATTGCTCTTTAAAGGGAGTTCATTCTTTGACTAACAAAAAGCTACAGAATCATGCTCTTTTTCCAGAGGTGCCTGCTGCCTGAAAGCAGCAGTGGGGCAGGTGGGGGGTAATTTGGGGGGATTCAGTTGAAAAAAAAAAATTACCTCCCGGCAGTCCGCCTGACCTGCCACCACCACCTCTCCTGCATCCTCTTCCTGGCTTCTTGTCAAAACAGGAAGCACCAGGGCTTTCACGCTCCCCGCAGCTAATCACAATGCTGCATTGCAGCGTTGTGATTGGTCTGAGCCCCGTGACACAGCGCTCAGCCAGGGGCTGGAGGAGTGAGCATGTGCTCCATGCACAGGTTATCAATTGCCCTCCCCCCCTATATTTTGAGCGCTAACAAATCTGGTAGCACAGTGAAGGTTTACACCCTGAATGGAGCTATAAAATAAATCCCAAGCCTTACTTAAAAGTCCTGATTCCAATGTCCAGAACTTGAAGATCCGACAAAGCGGTATTCAAAGGCAATTGCGGTTTAGAAGGTTTGGGTATTAATAGGGCAAATGTTGTGGTTGTGAGTGGGTTGTATTCTGTTTTCTTCGGAGTGTGCAAGTGAATGGTAAAAGTATGGAAAATAGGTTGAAGAAAAGAGATTGAAGACTTCAGGCTAGTCGTGGTCAAAAGATCCTTGAATGTAAACTTGTTTGCAGGATTTAGGTGTACTACCATTGCCTACATCAGTGATTTAGTTCTTTGAGATTTCTTTGTATTGACTAATGCTCATTGATATTAGTGGAACCTAATTGCAAAATGGGGTGAACTGCATTTATTTGGGTGATTTTTCACTGGTTGAGAACTCACTTGTGATTGTGGAAAAAATGTTGAATGTTTGTAATACTTCGATTCTTAAAGCAGATCGAACAAGAAGTTATTATTTTTTTTTTTTAAATGTAAGCACTTACTACCCAAAGGCATCCCAGCGCTAGAAGTGTCACACAGAATAACAGATGAGAGGCTATAATGATTGTAATGAGATGTTCTGGTACAACCTGGTTTTGAGCAACTTGCGGAAAGGGAGGTGTTGTTTAGCTGAGCAAAGATGGAGAGGGAGGGCATTCCTTAGCCTGGCAACACTGTATGAGAAGGAGTGGCCACCATATCTTTCCTTTTTTATTTGAGGTACTATGGCCAGGAAAAGATTGGCTGAGCGTAAGGTTTTTTTGGGGGTGAAAGAAAGATATCAAGGAGTGAGTGATTGTGGGTCCTTTACCCCAGAGTGTCTTATGAGCAATACATAGAGATTTAAAGTTTATTCTATCAATTACAGGCAGGCAATGAAGTACTTAATAAGTTATTTAACAGAGATGTGTGAATGTGGAGGAAACGTGTAAGTGAGGGTGAGCTTGGTGAGGAGTGAGGTTGCACGTCGTTGTCTTTCGCACTAGGATTGGTCAGTTGATGTGTTTTCATGCTGGGACTGGTTGTAAAGTCACAGTATTGCGCTGCCGGAACCAAATTGTTAATATGAAATGTTTTAAGGATTTTAGGAAATTGGTGAGCGAGCGTTACTATTTCAGTACGCAAGGGAGAGGAGGTACCTCCTGAGGGTACTCCTGCATACATAATGTCTACTGAACATAGGTTGAACTCATATCTTTGGCTCTGCCAGTGAAGTAGAATTATTGAGAATAAGGGTGCATTGAGCTTTCCTAGATATGGGACATTTAACACCAGAATCCTGGATCATTCGAAGGAAAAATTATATATGAAATGAAGCCACCACCTCGATCCATTCAATATAAGGCATTTAATGTTTGGGAGAAAGTTGCAAGGGAAAATGAGAAGGAAAAGTCCCAGAGGAGAACTCGACGAACAGTGAAAAATTATGCAAATGCTCGATGGGATGAAGAACAGCGTTGATGGAGGAAAGATATTATTTAAGAACCTAGATTGTATCCAGCACTTATTTCAAAAGCTGCAAATAAAGAAAAGAATAAGTCTGTATTAGACATCCCTGGCATGGTTTCCTCTGATGTTTTGCCTCGACCTCCTGCATTGCTTACTATATGCTGGATTTCGTTTTTGCTGGCTTAGAGTCTTTGGGCACTTTGCCCCTGCTGATCAGTGTCAAAGGCCAAGTGCTCTCTGTGTACATTTTGATTATGATTGGTTATCCATAATTGGAATATTTGTTTACTGGTTAGCCCCTACTAAAGTGCACTAGTGGGCTGGCAGCATTGATTGTGCCATCCACGCCAGTGTCCTTTCAAATGTGTCTCAGACCTGCCACTGCAGTGTCTGCACATGCAGTTTTTAAATGCCATGTCGACCTGGCAAGTGCACCCACTTGCCAGGCCTTAACCGTCCCTTGACTTACATGTAAGTCACCTCTTAAGGTAGGCCTAAGGTACCCCCATGGGCAGTGTGTAGTGTATGTTAAAGGTAGGACATGTATTGGTGGGTTTTAAATGTCCTGCTAGTGAAATACAGTGTATTTTGTTTTTCACTATTGCAAGGATTAGCTCTTCCACAGGCTAACATTGGAGCTGCCGTGTAACATTTTACAAGTGTAACTTGCAATTGAGAACAGTTAGAGATTTGGAGTTTAGGCTCTCTGAACTCAGAATTTAATAACACACCTTTAATTAAAGTTTTTTTTATTGTGTGTTTGAAAATGTCACTTTTAGAAAGTTGGCATTTTCTTGTTTAACCATCCTTTGTGCTTCTGCCTGTTTGTGTTTTTACCATCTGGTTTTGGATTGACAGGAGCTGTGGACGTGCATTCACTCTAGACAGTCACAAGGAGGGTTGAGGTGTGTCCTGGCTTTCCTAGGTGACTCATAGCCAGGCTGAATAGACCTTTCTGCATTTAGAGTGGTGGGAGGAGTTTTCACAATCACCTGAATAGGCTGTATCTGCTCTCCACAATGCTGTCTCCACCTCCTGTAGTGAAGCTGGACCAGGGAGGAGAGAACTGATTTTAATGAACTCAGCAGCATAACAATAGCCCCCGCAGCCTCCTTGGTGCAGGGGGGGGGGGCAGCTCCCGGGGGTCTCCTCTGGCACTGTGCACAGGCGGGCCTAAAAGCTCCTGGTTGGTTCCAGAGCATCGGCCTCCCCTCCATGCACTTGGCAAAGGGACCCCCTCAAATTTCATTATGCCTCCAACTGAATTCAGAGACTCTGGAACAAAGACTACAAGGAGAAGCTGGTGTATTAGTAGTAGAACTCAAACCCCAGAACCTTACAACCCTTTTGGAACTAAGAGGACCCTGCCAAGAAGAAGAGCTGAAGAACTGCCAAGAGGAGTACTGTTCCTTGGCTGTGTGTTGTTTTGCTGGGTTGGCCTGCAGTTGCTGCTTCTGTCTGTGGTTACTGGAAAGGACTGGACTTTTGCCTTGCTGTGGTATCCGGCTTAAAGAAGATCTCCAAGGGCTTGATGTAGAGCTTTCCTCCTGTTCTGGAGTCTCGGGGACACAAAGACTTCACCTGCAACTTGCTAAATAGCACCTGGACTGATCTGCTGAACTTTTGATTGCTAAGGGGTACCCATTCCAGTTCCGGGGGCCCTTGAAATGGTGTGGTTGGTGCTGCCACTGAAGAGAAACAACACAGACGCCGTCAGCGACACCGCCAGTGCCGCCGCGACTTGCACCGACACCATAGGCGCCGCTCATGAAGTGCATGATGCTGCATCCTGCCTACACTGCAACTCCAATAGCCTGCCAACACCTGTAATTTATCGGTCTCCCCTGATGCCAGTGCTGGCACCGAGGCCTGTCGCCACCAGCTTTTGCATCATTGCGGAGCCGATAACTGACGTGGGTGACTTCCCGATCTCATCAACACTGCACTGCCGAATGGAACCAATGCCACACCGCCGCCTCATCTCCCGGCCAGCATGGACTCGATTCCTCGCCTCCTCGTGGACTTGCCTCCCCCATGTCAGTTTCCGGCCTTGGCTAGGCTTCGACACCTCACCTCTGTGATGCTGTGCACCATCCATGGATTGTTTTCCAAGGTACTGTTTCTTGTGGGTATGTGTGACTCCGTGGCCGGCCTGTGCACAGAGTGGTCAGCTCTGTACTTTGGATTTGTGACTGTCACAACATCGTAATAGCCCCAGCTGGAGCTATATGTTTTTACAAGCTTTAACTTTGCAATATCGTTTTTAAAAGTGATATCTTGATATATGTTTCTTGGATTTTTGTCGTTTTGGTCTTGTTTGGTTTAGATAAAGATACTTTATTCTTCTAAACTGGTGTGGTGTCCATTTATAGTGTTGTCACTGTGTTACTGTGTGGTTACGTACAAATGCTTTACACATTGCCTTACAGACAAACCTATCTGCTCGTGCCAAGCTACCAAGGGGATGAGCAAGGGTTATCTGAGTGTGTGATCCCCTTATCCTGACAAGAAGGAAGAGTCCTTACTTGGACAAGGGGCATACCTCTGCCAATTAGAGACACTCATTTCTAACAGACTGTCATCAAGGAAGAAAGTGATGAGTCAAGAACCTTGATTCAGGGGACGAGAAATTAGAAAAGATGTTGGATTCCAGACCCCCACCACTACATACTACCCTTGCTGAGCAAGGAGATTTGACTATTAGTATTAGTAAAACAGTGGCTACTGCCCCTGTGGATCCAAGTTTAACACCAAATGAACCGTCCTTAAAAGTCTTGCAGATTGTACCACCAGTTTATGGCTCGATCATCAGCTGAAGTCCCCACAAGGAGGATAGCTTCAGTTGCTGTGCCCACTTCAGCCCCAGTACCTATTCTCAATGCCGCAACTGCATCTCGAGTAACTGCGGGTGCTCCTGTCTCAGCAGAAGTAAGGTCAGAAATACAGCCAGCAGCTATGTCCAGGAGGGCATAGCTGTCCGGGGGGACCTGAATTGCAAAGGTAAACTTACCCTTTTCTGTAAGTTCATGATTGTTTGTTATTCACAAAGGTATTTCACAAGGAATATCTTTACGGCTGCAGAGTCTCCGCACATAAAAAGATAGGACTCTTGTGAATAGAAAAACAATTGTAAACTTACACAAAAGTGTAAGTTTACCTTTGTGAATCAGGCCCAAGATTTAAAGCCATCTTTATTGCTCAATCACTTTCTGAGTGAATAGAACAATTGTTCTTTGTTAGATCACCAGAATAGGCCAGTAGGTCCTCAGAAAACTTGCCTTAATAAAATCTGACTCACCATAGCGAGTGGACAATGTACATTTCTGACATACAAAGGGGGAAAAGCCTTATAGCACAGATTGTGTACTGAAAAGAACTCCTTCCAGTTCAGACCTGGATGTCCAGTGTCTATCTGATGGTCAAGTCCACCAAGACATCATTTCTATTTTTTAAAATAGTACAAACCTGGTTCAAAAGCAGGAAGCTTGAAAACTTTGGAACTCCAAATTTCACCAAATACCAAAGAACATACTCAAGGAACACATCAACAACAAAATCAGAGATGGCCGGGTACATGCTCTCTTGTCTAAAGAAAGTGAATCCCTTCTTCCAGAAAGCAACTTCATATCTGGAAGGTAGTAACAATCTGACCTGTGGCTGCCCAGACTCCAGATTGACTTCCTCCTGACCTCCTTCTTTTGGGCATTTTACATTCTGCAGCACAACTCATCCTGGCCCTAAAGAAATACAATTACACCTGTCCTAATGGAACTCCGCTGGCTCCCCTTCCGGCCCTCATCATCTTCAAAACCAGCTGCAACATTTACAAAGCCATCTGTACCAGCACCCCTGCTTATCGTGCATCTCTGGTGACTCTCTGCACAACTACAGCCAGGCCACCATCATACAGGAAACTAAGAAGCGAAAAAATGAACAAACCAAAGCTGCAGCCCTTTTCCATCTATGCATCCAGGATGTGGGATAATATCACTGTATCCAGAAGGGCCATCCCAACGTTCTCCAATTTAAAAAAAGGGTTGGAGATGCCTCCTTTTAAAGAACACCACATCACAATGCAATAACAGTACACTTCGGCTTCCAGAACTCAGCTATTGCCCCTATCGCTTGTTAACCGTATGCTTGCCTTTGACCCTATCCAGCAGTCCACTACATTTAGTGAGGTTTGCACTATACAAATACTACATACATGCAGATATACAGAACCTATCACATCAAACTTACCACATATAACCAATCATACATGCCTATCATATCTAACTACCTGCATTATCTTTGCTATCTACCTACCAAACTTACTGAACCTAAACTACTATAGCAGACTCACCATACCTGCCTACCACACATAACCTACCATGTCTCCCATAGCTAACTACCATTACTATTGCTTGTACCATAACTACCTAGCAAATATAGACTACCAGAACTACCACACCTTCTTTGCCTACGATGCATATGTGCTTTACATATCCCGCCATACTTAACTTTCCATGACTGCCATTTAGATCACATTTACCTGCAATATCTAGCCTAGCATCCCTAAACTTCCACAACTACCAAAACCACAATACCTACCTTTTTTTACCTCCCCTACCTACCATATCTACCTGTCATTGCTATCTACCATACACACTTCCACATCTGTACTTTGTACAACTATCATACCTTCATGCCTACTATATCTACCTACTATACTTACATACAATAAATAACCTACCACACCCATCTACCATACGTAGCCTACCTAATATACAAAACATGCCATACCTAGCCTACCATACCTCCCTACTATACCAACATATTGCACCTCCCATACCTAACCAACCATACTTACCTTATCTGCCTACCATACATAATACACCTACCTATCTATCACATCTAACCTACGATACCTAACATTTATTCCATGCTTACCATACCTAAACTACCTTGATACCTACCTTCCATGCCTATATACCATACCTAAGCTGTCATGCATGGCATTTCTACCAGTCTGAAGAGCGCAACCTCCATTAAGGCAGAGGAGCATCTACCCACTAACCAAATGGCCCCCAGATATGGAAAAATAAAATGGTGATAAACTTCATTTATTACCATTTTATTGTTCAAAACCCCATCCTGAGCCAAGCGTCAGCACGTGGGGGATGAGGCTTTTTTGGTTTCTGCTGCTGCCAGTCAGGTAGCAGCAGAAAGCAGTGAAAGGCAGGGCATTTAGGTTTAAACCAAACATGTCTTTTTTGCCGGCTGTCTTGAGATGGCCAGCCAGACATGCGTAGTTTAAACCTCTCTAACCCAGCTGTCTTAAGACAGCTTGGTTAGAGACCACATAGGGCTCCAGTGCCCTCAGGAGCGGCAAGAGAGGCCACTCCCTCCACCCTGGCGCTGCTTTCACGCTGCATGAAAGCAGCACCAGGATTGGTTACTACAACTTCCTGATCCTGCCACGTTGGACCCTGTTTGTTTGCCTGCCTGGACCCGAGCGAGGAGGACGTCGCACCAGTATTCAAGGTAGTGTATTTTTTTTAATTTGTTAATAACTTTTTTTCCTTTCCACCCCACTACCTTCCTTACATGCCAGCTTCCACCGACCATACTTGCCATACTTAACCTAACATTCCTACTGTACCATACTGTCCCTAACCTACCATACCTAAATTACCAGACCTACATACATTCTCACATACCTAACCTACCATATCTCTCTACCATGCACTCTTACTATGCATACTATACCTCTCTTATATTTATTTACTTATTTATAAGTTATAAGTTATAATGAATTTCTTGAGCGCACTGTCACCATGAGTTTCCTGGCGCTAGTCGGATTTGGAGGGAAAAGGAAAAAAAGGAGGATAATTAGTGAGGGTGAGGGAAGAGTAGTGGTTTTAGGGATTTGCTAAAGGAAAGGAGGGAGCAGGAAGACTTAAGTGAGAGTGGAAGGGAGTTCCACAGCTTGGGGGCCAGACAGGAAAAGCTGCGGCCGCCCGATCTGATGAGTTTAAAACGAGGGACGACTAGAAGCTGGAGGTGGGTGGACCTCAAAGTGCGAGAAGGACGGTAGGGGATGATTAGGGATTTGAGAAAAGCAGGGGAGGGACCAGTGAGGGCTTTGAAGACCAGGCAATGAACCTTGAAAGTGATTCTTTCGCTGACTGGTAGCCAGTGGAGGTGGCGTAGTAGGGGTTGCGCCGACTGCCATCTAGGGATTTTGAAAACAAGCCGAGCAGCCTGGTTTTGGACAATCTGTAACCTGGACAGCTGAGATTTAGGGAGGCCATAATAGATTGAATTGGAAAAGTCCAGCCGGGACATCACCAGGGCTATTAAGACTTGCAACAAGGCTTCAGGCGACAGAAGGTGGGCGACTTTCCGTATCCTGTATAGCTGGAACATACAGGAAGATGTTACTGCGCTCACTTGGGCCTTGAGGGTGAGCCCGGAGTCGATCAGGACCCCGAGGCTCTTTACACAGCCAGCAGGAGAAGGAGGTGTTCCGAGCTCAATGGCCAGTACTGAGGGCCCCAATAAGGGGCACTTCTCCCAGGGAGAAGGAGCTCAGTCTTGCCCGGATTGAGCTTGAGTTGGTTTTGATTCATCCAATGCTGGATGTGTGTCAAGGCCGTCTGAAAGTTAGAGACAGCGTCAGGGGAAGTGAGGGGAAAAATAATTTGTAAATCATCCGCGTAGTTAAACACGGTGATATCCCACTTACCTAAAGAGTGAAGGAGGGGTTGAAGGTACAAATTAAAAAGGAGGGGAGACAAGGAGGATCCTTGAGGGACCCCACAGGATGACGGAACGCTGGTAGCGCAAAAAGGGCCCATGCTGACTGCCTGAGACCTCTCCTCTAAGAAGGATTTAATCCAGGACAGAGCAGCCCCACAAACTCCGGCGGACTCGACACGGTGGATTAAGATGTTGTGGTCCACCGTGTCGAATGCCGCCGATAGATCGAGTAGGACTAATGCCTGGGGTAGTCCTCTGTCATCGTTGCGTCTGAGGTTGTCCAACATGGCGAGGTTCACGGCCTCGGTAGAGTGGGCTGGTCTGAACCCGGCCTGGTTGGGAGCCAGGAAGTTGGACTCCTCGATAAAGTGCGAGAGGCAGGTCGTGACGTGAGCCTCCAAGATTTTAGATAGGAAGGGCAGGAGGGAGATGGGGCGGTAGTTGGCAAGAACCGCTGGATCGACGCCTGGCTTCTTTAAGAGGGGCACCAGTACGGCCTCTTTGAATGAGCTGGGGACTATGCCAGAATTAAGGGAGGAATTGAGTAAGGGGAGGATGCAATGTGGGAGGGTGTGACAGATGTCGCGAAGCACAGAGGGGGGGCAACAGTCCTTGGGGGATCCAGATTTCACACGAGTGGACAGTTTAGCAAGGGAATCCGGGTCGAGCGTGGGGAACCGAGAAAAAGTGGAAGTGTTGGCAGAAGATGGTACTGCTGTGATTGGGGGGAGAGAGTGGGGAATGGAGTTTTTGATGGTGATAATTTTATCAATGAAAAAAGAGTTTAAAGCATTGCATGATTCTGAGGAAGGAGGCGGGTTCGGGAGTGTCCTGGCGTCCGATGTCAATTCGCCAAGGACTTTAAAAATCTCCTTAGATCTGTTGGGGGCTATTAAGATTCTGTTATAAAGTTTTATATAGCACGCCTTTCATAACTAATATACTTACCTACCATATCTAACCTACGATACCTAACATTCCTTCCATGCCTACCATTTCATACCTTACTACATGCCTACCTTCCATGCTTACGTAAGATACCTAACCTACCTTAATCACTGTTAGTACCATACTTACCATACCTAACCTACCATTACTATTGTACTATACTTAAAATACTGCATTTATTTTACTTCTCATACCTACTTTACCCACCTGTATTAGCTACCCTACATGCAATACCTAATCAACCATACCATTCTTATCATCATACCTTACCTATCTACAATACCTGCCATTAATGTTATACTACAAACTATATATGCCTGTCACACTTGTACCGCCCATTACTACCATACCTACCTGCCTATTTTAGCTACTTATTTTACCTACCAACAATCCATAACTACTATGCCTACCTACTTACCATACCTAACCTACTTTTCCTACCAAGATACCATACCATCATAACCATACTAACTCTACCATATCTTGCTTACCATACAACGCTTATCCTAGCTACAACAGCTGCCTAGTTAGCCTACCTGTGAGAAATAGGGTTGTTGGTTGACTGGGGTGTGAGCCTTGGTCAAGCCGTAACCACAATCCTTGTTGGGGCGAGGTACTGAAGAGTTGGTGCCTGAGGTCCAGTATTTATACCCAGTTGTGCCTTTGAAGTGGGGTAAAGCTTCTAGATGTATGCCTTTGAAGGGCAAGCGTGTCCTGCCTTTCTGACTCTTGCTCCAGACTAACTACAGGGAGAATGCTGCCCTTTGTGTGGAGACATGACACAGCCTATTCAAATGTAAGTGGGGTTGAGCCCAGCTCCTCTCTCCCATCCTGCCAGTAATGGCCTACGCAGGGACACCCAAGCTCCCCATTGTGTTTGGCCGTCTAAGAATGCACAAAGCTTAACTATCAGCTACACCTAGTCATTTGACCAAGAGATGCTGAAGGCACCAAATGGCAAAGGCAACAAAATGCCAACTTTCAAAAAGTGCCATTTTCACAATTTTTATTTAAAATCGGACTTCACCCTAAGTTAGGATATTAAATTCCAATTTCAGAGACACCAAAAACAGACTGATTACCTATTCCCATTTGGACATTCCACTTCTAAAATGTAATAAGGTAACTCACATGTTATCCTATGAGAGAGGTAGGCTTTGCAGTAGTGAAAAACAAATGTAAGAGTTTTTTACTACCAGGGCATGTAAAACTTAAATGTACATGTTCAACTTTTAAAATGCATAGCCCCCTGACCTGTGGGCTGTCCAGGACCTACCCTAGGGGTGCCTTATATGTATTAAAAAGAAGGTTGGGTCTGGAAAAAGATTTATTTTGCCAGGTCAAAATGTCAGTTTAAAAACGGCATACACAGGCTACAATGGTAGGCTTGAGACATGTTTAAAGTGATACTTAGGTAGGTGGCACAATCAGGGTTGCAGGCCCATTAGTAGCATTTAATTTACAGGTCCTGGGCACAGATAGTTCTCCTTTACTAGGGACATATAAGTAAATTAAATATGTCAATTGGGTATAAGCCGATGTTACCATTTTTAGAGGAAAAAAACACAAGCCTTTAGCTCTGGTTAGCAGTGGTAAAGTGCAGAATCCTAAGGCCAACAAAAACGGAGTCAGCAAAAAATAGGAGGAGAAAGGCAAAAAGTCTGGGGATGATCCCGAAGAAATGGGCAAGTTCAGCACTACCTATCCAAGTTACCATACATGCCATAGCTCCATAGCTAATTCAACTTACTTACCATTCCAAACTTGAAATACCTTAACTACCTGCCCTACCACCTAGCATATTTACCTACCAACCCGCTGTATTAACTTCTGTGCATACCTACCACATTTGTACCATCCATAACTATCAAGTCTACCTGGCAATTTATCATACCTAAACTACCATGCCATCCACACCTACCTTCCATAGCTAAACTGCCATGCCCTCCTACCATCCTTCCTTACATATCATATACAAATTGCCACACCTAACCTACCTCTGCCTCTTCAGTGTATATATTTTACATCTGTTCAGATGGGAAGGGTTTGAGAAAAACAATTGAAACAGTCATTTGCAATGGCATGTCCCGGAAATTATTCACGCCTGTGATTAAACTAACACATCCACACATACTGATCACATTCTAATCGTCTGTACTATAACACAAATTAACATTTATGCAGCATCTTACAAACTAACAGGCCTCAATCACAACGATTTACAAACATTCATAATGCACTCTATAATAATAATATAAAACGAACAACATAACACTTCCACAAACATTCTCTACCTCAAATCCTTAATATTAAACAAATTAAAATGCACTTCTATCAATTTCATCATTTTGTCACACTTCAAATCTAATTTAAAAATAATCAAAAATAAAGAATGTTAACATTTTTACTGATCCTCTTCTGTTCTCTACTAACGTTTTACTATTATACAATTAAAGATATGTGCTATCAGACTAAGCAAATATAATGCTTTAGTTTCAAAAAATACAACTTAATCTGATTTATATTCCTTTCCAAGGTCATGCAGTTTCATTGCATTTCCATTCGAATGTCGTAAGTACATATGTGTTTACATTACAATTCAGATATATTGTACAACTACATAAAAAGTAGCATAATATCCATCTTTTTCAAAAACTGTCTCGAAAAAACTAAGTTACTGCATGCCATATAAATAACGAGCCAGAATTATTGCCATTTGCATAAATTGTTTTTGATTTAGCGCTGGCATTTCTCCAATGCAGAATTGAACTCATCATTGTACAATTCCGCCCTGTATAAAGCCAGCGCCTCTGGAAATAGCACTTTTTCTTTTTTTCCACTGGGAAAACGTTTTCTCATAGGGAACCCGGTTCGCCACTTTGCCCCACCAAGTTTGAGGGTATTCCGTTCTCCTTTCCGCCCTGGAACGCGAATTACTACAGCCCTTAACTGGAGTAAATCTCCCAACATTTATGAGTGAGAATGTGCTGGAGGGGAGTTTGTCAGTGTCTACAAAAATCACGATTTTAGATGAAAGACCAGCCACATTTTGAAATGCCCGTTCCCTGCCCCTTGCCTGGGACTTACTCCGATGGGCTGTATTACTGGATTTCAAATACTTTACAACTACAAGGTCACCTTTGGGGAATTCCTTCCAATCCTAAATTCAAACATGTCCACCACTTGTAAAAGTACAGACACACACTGTAAACAAACATAGCTGATCTTTGAATGTTATGAAGAGAATACATTTACCCTGGTATATTATGATCGAAATTTAAGGCCAATTGAACATTGTAGAGAAAGGTAAAGAATGCGCATAAGGAGGCGATGCAAATGTACATATATCTCATACCCGAGCTCTGACACTTACTGCAACTTTAGCATCACTTGAAGAAGCACC